>NW_028115492.1:0-19278 GCF_964273445.1 Streptopelia decaocto | reverse complement strand
GGTGGCTATCCGAGTGCCTGCGCGGATTGCGCGGCGGAGGCGGGGATTTGGGCGGGACGGGGCTTGATGGGGGTAGGGGTGGCTATGCGGGTGCCTGCGCGGATTGCGCGGGGGAGGGATGCGCTGCGGGGCGGTTTGCAGCGCGGGGGGGAGCGGGGGCGGGTTGTTGAGGGTTGCGGGGATGCGCGGAGCGCGGGGTGGGGCGGCGGGGGGGGCAGCCGGTTGGGCGGAAGAACAGGCGCGCGGCGGACACCTCGGCGGGGTCCTCGCTGCTCTCCGGTGCCGCCGGGAGTTCGAGTCCCGCCTGCCGCTCCCCCCCCCCCCCATCCAAAAACGGCGATTCCACCGTGTGCCCCCCCGCCGTGTGTCCCCCACGTCATCATTCGGCGTCACTACGTCATTCACGCTCGCCGTGAACCCCCCAACCCCCTCATTCCCCCCCCGCCGCCGTTAACGGCGCCCGCCACGCCCCCCGGTGGCGCCGGGCGGGTATTGCGCATGCGCGGGGAGAAACGGCCTCAAAGGCTCCCAGTTGACCCGCTGGCCCCGCCCACTCCACCGCGGCCCCGCCCACTCAGCGCTGCCCCGCGTAGCCCCGCCCGCCCCGCCACAACCACGCCCACTTCCATAGCCACGCCCACCGCCACAACCACGCCAGCTCCACGCTGCCCCGCCCACCCCTGTAACCACGCCCACCCCCCTTAGCCCCGCCCCCTCACCTTAAAAAGGCGCCAAAGCGGCGCCACCCGCAGTTTTTTAAGGGAAAAAACCCCCAAATCCGTCAAATCCCCCCATTCCCGACCCCATTTTACCCCATAACGCCCCCTGGACCCCCCCCCAGCCACCAAATCCGCCTTCCCCGGGGTTTTTGCCCATTTTAAGCGGTTTCTTGTGGTTTTTGCCCATTTTAAGGGGTTTATTGTGGTTTTTGTTTTGACCTTTTTGGGGGGTTTTTCAGCCCAAAATGCCCTCAGGGGCATTTCCGCTCCACACACTGTTTCCCGCCCTCCTCGTATTCCTGCTTGGAGATCCACATCTGCTGGAACGTGCCCTGGGGACCCAGGAGTTCGGGAGGGACCCAGGAGTGCCCCAGGGACCCAGGAGTTCGGGGAGGGACCCAGGAGTTCGGGAGGGACCCAGGAGTTCAGGAGGGACCCAGGAGTTCGAGAAGGGACCCAGGAGTGCCCCAGGGATCCAGGAGTTCGGGAGGGACCCAGGAGTTCGGGAGGGACCCAGGAGTGCCCCAGGGATCCAGGAGTTCAGGGAGGGACCCAGGAGTTCGGGGAGGGACCCAGGAGTGCCCCAGGGACCCAGGAGTTCGGGAGGGACCCAGGAGTGCCCCAGGGACCCAGGAGTTCGGGGAGGGACCCAGGAGTTCGGGAAGGGACCCAGGAGTGCCCCAGGGATCCAGGAGTTCAGGAGGGACCCAGGATTTCGGGAGGGACCCAGGAGTGCCCCAGGGACCCAGGAGTGCCCCAGGGACCCAGGAGTTCAGGAGGGACCCAGGAGTTCAAGGGGGACCCCAGAGTTCGGGAGGGACCCAGGAGTTCGGGAGGGACCCAGGAGTTCAGGAGGGACCCAGGAGTTCGGGAGGGACCCAGGAGTGCCCCAGGGACCCAGGAGTTCAGGGAGGGACCCAGGAGTGCCCCAGGGACCCAGGAGTTCGGGAAGGGACCCAGGAGTGCCCCAGGGACCCAGGAGTTCAGGAGGGACCCAGGAGTGCCCCAGGGACCCAGGAGTTCGGGAGGGACCCAGGCGTTCGGGGGGGACCCAGGAGTTCAGGAGGGACCCAGGAGTTCGGGGGGGACCCAGGAGTTCGGGAAGGGACCCAGGAGTGCCCCAGGGACCCAGGAGTGCCCCAGGGACCCAGGAGTTCGGGAGGGACCCAGGAGTTCGGGAGGGACCCAGGAGTTCGGGAAGGGACCCAGGAGTTCGGGAAGGGACCCAGGAGTGCCCCAGGGACCCAGGAGTTCAGGAGGGACCCAGGAGTGCCCCAGGGACCCAGGAGTTCGGGGGGGACCCAGGAGTGCCCCAGGGACCCAGGCGTTCGGGAAGGGACCCAGGCGTCCGGGCGGGACCCAGGCGTCCGGGCTCACCAGCGAGGCCAGGATGGATCCCCCGATCCAGGGGCTGAACCTCCTCTCCACGGAGCTGTTGCTGGCGATGAGCTTGAGCCGCATGCTCTGCAAACTGGGGTTACTGGGGACACTGGGAGCCACTGGGAGCTACTGGGGGCAACTGGGAACCATTGGGGACAACTGGGAGCTACTGGGGGCAACTGGGGGCCATTGGGGACAACTGGGAGCTACTGGGAGACATTGGGGGCAACTCGGGGCTATTGGGGGCAACTGGGAGCTATTGGGGGCAACTGGGGGCAACTGGGAGCCATTGGGGGCAACTGGGAGCCATTGGGGGCAACTGGGGGAAACTGGGAGCTACTGGGAGCCATTGGGGGCAACTGGGGCCATTGGGGGCAACTGGGTGCTACTGGTGGCAACTGGGGCCATTGGGGGCAACTGGGAGCTACTGGGAATCATTGGGGGCAACTGGGAGCCACTGGGGGCAACTGGGAGCTACTGGGAATCATTGGGGGAAACTGGAGGCTACTGGGAATCATTGGGGGCAACTGGGAGCCATTGGGGGCAACTGGGGCCATTGGGGGCAACTGGGGCCATTGGGGGCAACTGGGAGCAATTGGGAACCATTGGGGGCAACTGGGAGCTACTGGGAGACATTGGGGGCAACTGGGGCCATTGGGGGCAACTGGGAGCAACTGGGAATCATTGGGGGCAACTGGGAGCTACTGGGAGACATTGGGGGCAACTGGGGCCATTGGGGGCAACTGGGAGCAACTGGGAAGCATTGGGGGCAACTGGGGCCATTGGGGGCAACTGGGGGCAACTGGGAGCTACTGGGAGCCATTGGGGGCAACTGGGGGCCATTGGGGGCAACTGGGGCCATTGGGGGCAACTGGGGGCAACTGGGAGCTACTGGGAGCCATTGGGGGCAACTGGGGGCCATTGGGGGCAACTGGGGTCATTGGGAGCAACTGAGAGCAACTGGGGGCAACTGGGAGCTACTGGGGGTAACTGGGAACCATTGGGGGCAACTGGGGCCATTGGGAGCCACTGGGGGCAACTCGGGGCTATTGGGGGCAACTGGGAATCATTGGGGGCAACTGGGTGCTACTGGGGGCAACTGGGAATCATTGGGGGCAACTGGGAGCCATTGGGGGCAACTGGGAATCATTGGGGGCAACTGGGAACCATTATGGGCAACTGGGAGCCACTGGGGGCAACTGGGAGCTACTGGGAGACATTGGGGGCAACTCGGGGCTATTGGGGGCAACTGGGAATCATTGGGGGCAACTGGGAGCCATTGGGGGCAACTGGGAGCCATTGGGGGCAACTGGGAGCTACTGGGGGCAACTGGGAGACACTGGGAGCCATTGGGGGCAACTGGGGGCAACTGGGGCCATTGGGGGCAACTGGGAGCAACTGGGGGCAACTGGGAGCTACTGGGAATCATTGGGGGCAACTGGGAGCCATTGGGGGCAACTGGGGGCAACTGGGAATCATTGGGGGCAACTGGGAGCTACTGGGGGCAACTGGGAACCATTGGGGGCAACTGGGAGCTACTGGGAATCATTGGGGGCAACTGGGGGCAACTGGGAGCCATTGGGGGCAACTGGGAATCATTGGGGGCAACTGGGGGCAACTGGGGGCAACTGGGAGCTACTGGGAGACATTGGGGGCAACTCGGGGCTATTGGGGGCAACTGGGAGCCACTGGGGGCAACTGGGAGCCATTGGGGGCAACTGGGAGCAACTGGGGGCAACTGGGAATCATTGGGGGCAACTGAGGGCCATTGGGGACAACTGGGAGCCATTGGGGGCAACTGGGAGCAACTGGGGCAACTGGGAATCATTGGGGGCAACTGAGGGCCATTGGGGACAACTGGGAGCAACTGGGAGCTACTGGGAATCATTGGGGGCAACTGGGAGCAACTGGGGGCAACTGGGGCCATTGGGGGCAACTGGGAGCAACTGGGAACCATTGGGGGCAACTGGGAACCATTATGGGCAACTGGGAGCCACTGGGGGCAACTGGGAGCTACTGGGAATCATTGGGGGCAACTGGGAGCCATTGGGGGCAACTGGGAATCATTGGGGGCAACTGGGAGCAACTGGGGGCAACTGGGAATCATTGGGGGCAACTGGGAGCCATTGGGGGCAACTGGGGGAAACTGGGAGCTACTGGGAGCCATTGGGGGCAACTGGGGCCATTGGGGGCAACTGGGTGCTACTGGTGGCAACTGGGAACCATTGGGGGCAACTGGGAGCAACTGGGAATCATTGGGGGCAACTGAGGGCCATTGGGGGCAACTGGGGGCAACTGGGAACCATTGGGGGCAACTGGGAGCAACTGGGAATCATTGGGGGCAACTGAGGGCCATTGGGGACAACTGGGAGCAACTGGGAGCTACTGGGAGCCATTGGGGGCAACTGGGAACCATTGGGGGCAACTGGGAGCTACTGGGAATCATTGGGGGCAACTGGGAACCATTATGGGCAACTGGGAGCCACTGGGGGCAACTGGGAGCTACTGGGAATCATTGGGGGAAACTGGGAGCAACTGGGGGCAACTGGGAGCCATTGGGGGCAACTGGGGGCCATTGGGGGCAACTGGGGGCAACTGGGAGCCATTGAGGGCAACTGGGAACTACTGGGGGCAACTGGGAATCATTGGGGGCAACTGGGGGCCATTGGGGGCAACTGGGGGCAACTGGGGGCAACTGGGGCCATTGGGGGCAACTGGGAATCATTGGGGGCAACTGGGGGCTATTGGGGGCAACTGGGGCCATTGGGGGCAACTGGGAGCCATTGGGGGCAACTGGGGCCATTGGGGGCAACTGGGGGCAACTGGGGCCATTGGGGGCAACTGGGAGCAACTGGGGCAACTGGGAATCATTGGGGGCAACTGAGGGCCATTGGGGGCAACTGGGGGCAACTGGGAGCCATTGGGGGCAACTGGGAGACATTGGGGGACGCCTGGGTCCCCCCGGACGCCTGGGTCCCCTGTCCCCTCTATATCATTAATAAATAACCCTCTGGGAAGCCTGGAGGGGGGTTTCACCACCCGGACGCCTGGGTCCCCCCGGACGCCTGGGTCCCTCCCCGGACGCCTGGGTCCCTCCCCGGACGCCTGGGTCCCTCCCGGCCGCCTGGGTCCTCACCGGGGGGGTTTTCTGGGCCAGTTCGCGGTTGAGCCGGTCGGTGAAGCCCTGGAGCAGCGTGTTCCCCCCGGTGACGATGACGCTGCCATAGAGACCCTGGGGGGGGACACGGGGACAACGTCGCGGGGGGAACTGGGACGTACTGGGACGTACTGGGAGCCATGGGGGGTCATTGGGAGCTACTGGGAGCCCCAGCTGGTTCCCCCTCCCCATAGTCCCTTCCACCCCCCGCCCCGGACGCCTGGGTCCCTTCCCGGACGCCTGGGTCCCCCCCCGGACGCCTGGGTCCCCCCGAACTCCTGGGTCCCCCCGGATGCCTGGGTCCCTTCAGACACCTGGGTCCCCCTGGACGCCTGGGTCCCTCCCGGACGCCTGGGTCCCTCCTGAACACCTGGGTCCCCCCCCGGACGCCTGGGTCCCTTCCCGGACGCCTGGGTCCCCCCCGGACGCCTGGGTCCCTCCTGAACACCTGGGTCCCCCCCCCGAACTCCTGGGTCCCCCCGAACTCCTGGGTCCCTTCCCGAACTCCTGGGTCCCCCCCAGATGCCTGGGTCCCTCTCGAACTCCTGGGTCCCCCCGAACTCCTGGGTCCCCCCCGAACTCCTGGGTCCCCCCGAACTCCTGGGTCCCTCCCGGACGCCTGGGTCCTCACCGGCCGGATGTCGATGTCACACATCCCGATACTCGTGGTCACCACGTGCCCAACCCCCAACATGGTGTTACCAGAGAGACCCTGGAATGGGGGGGGGGGGGGGATCAGGGGGGTCCCCCCAAAATTGGGGACCCCCCCAAAATATTGGGGACCCCCCCCAGACCCTTGGGGACCCCCCAGATCCTTGGTGTCCCCCCCAAAAATATTGGGGACCCCCCCAAAATAATTGGGGACCCCCCCAGACCCTCGGGGCCCCCCCAAAATAGGGGACATCCCCAAATCCCCAGGGACCCCCCACCCCCCCACTAATTGGGAACCCCCCCAAAAACTTGGGGACCCCCCAAAATAATTAGGGACCCCCCCAAAACCCTCAGGGACACCCCCACTAATTGGGGACCCCCCAAAATAATTGGGGACCCCCCCAGACCCTTGGGGACCCCCCCAAATCCCCAGGGACCACCCCAAAAAATTGGGGACCCCCCAAAATAATTGGGAACCCCCCCAAAAATTGGGGATCCCCTGACCCTTGGGGACCCCCCAAAATATTGGGGACCCCCCCAGACCCTTGGGGACCCCCCCAAATCTTGGGGATCCCCCAGACCCTCGGGTTCTCCCCCAAAATAGGCGACACCCCCAAATCCCCAGCAACCCCCCCCCACTAATTGGGAACCCCCTAAAAACTTGAGGACCCCCCCAAAATAATTGGGGACCCCCCCAAAACCCTCAGGGACACCCCCACTAATTGGGGACCCCCCAAAATAATTGGGGACCCCCCCAAAATGTTGGGGACCCCCCCCCACCCCAAACCTTGACATTGGAGGGGTCGAAAAGCCCCTCGGGGATCCGCAGCCGCTCGGCCCCGTAATCCGTGTTGTACCCGTTGGGCATCTCGTAATGAACCGTCGGCATCTGCGCAGCCACTCTGGGGGGGCCGGGGGGGTCCCGGGGACCCCAAAAACCCCTCAAAACCCCCCCAAAAACCCCCAGGACCCCCCAAAATAGCCCCAAATCGCCCCAAAATAGCCCAAAATCGCCCCCAAATCCTCCCATAGCTCCTCCAATTCGCTCCATGTTCAATGCTTGTTATAGGGAACTGTTGGGATCTATGGGGCTGGGGGGGCCATGGGGACCCCCAAAACCCCTAAAAACACCCCAAAATACCCCAAAATCAACCCAAAATACCCCAAAATCGACCCAAAATACCCCAAAATCGACCCAAAATAGCCCAAAATCGCCCCATAGCTCCTCCAATTCGCTCCATGTTCAATGGTTGTTATAGGGAACTGTTGGGATCTATGGGGCTGGGGGGGCCATGGGGACCCCAAAAACCCCTAAAACACCCCAAAATACCCCCAAATCCACCCAGAATACCCCAAAATCGCCCCAAAATACCCCAAAATCGACCCAAAATAGCCCAAAATCGCCCCATAGCTCCTCCAATTCGCTCCATGTTCAATGGTTGTTATAGGGAACTGTTGGGATCTATGGGGCTGGGGGGGCCATGGGGACCCCCAAAAACCCCTAAAAACACCCCAAAATACCCCAAAATCAACCCAAAATACCCCAAAATCGCCCCAAAATACCCCAAAATCGACCCAAAATAGCCCAAAATCGCCCCATAGCTCCTCCAATTCGCTCCATGTTCAATGGTTGTTATAGGGAACTGTTGGGATCTATGGGGCTGGGGGGGCCATGGGGACCCCCAAAACCCCTAAAAACACCCCAAAATACCCCAAAATCAACCCAAAATACCCCAAAATCGACCCAAAATGCCCCAAAATCACCCCCAAATCCCCCCATAGCTCCTCCAATTCGCTCCATGTTCAATGGTTGTTATAGGGAACTGTTGGGATCTATGGGGCTGGGGGGGCCATGGGGACCCCAAAAACCCCTAAAACACCCCAAAATACCCCCAAATCGCCCCAAAATACCCCAAAATGGCCCCAAAATGCCCCAAAATGCCCCAAAATCACCCCAAAATACCCCAAAATCGCCCCCAAATCCCCCCATAGCTCCTCCAATTCGCTCCATGTTCAATGGTTGTTACAGGGAACTGTTGGGATCTATGGGGCTGGGGGGGCCATGGGGACCCCAAAACCCCCCAACCCCCCCCCCCAAAATACCCCCCAGAAACCCCCTGAACCCCTCAAAATCCCCCCAGCCCCCCAAATTGCCCCCAAACCCCCCCAAAATCCCCCAAACTCACTGCTCGTCATAGGGAGAGTCCGACACCTGCAGCACCGAAGCCTGGAAGTCCTGGATCACCTCCTGGGGACCCAGGCGTCCGGGGGATCACGTGATCTCCCTCAGGGACCCAGGCGTCCGGGTGACCCCCCCCCCACAAGGGACCCAGGTGTCTGGGTGACCCCATGACCCCCACAAGGGACCCAGGCATCCGGGTGACTCCCCAAGGGACCCAGGCGTCCGGGTGACCCTGTGACCCCCCTCAAGGGACCCAGGCATCCGGGTGACTCCCCAAGGGACCCAGGCATCCGGGTGACCCCATGACCCCCACAAGGGACCCAGGCATCCGGGTGACTCCCCAAGAGACCCAGGCGTCCGGGTGACCCCATGACCCCCACAAGGGACCCAGGCATCCGGGTGACTCCCCAAGGGACCCAGGCATCCAGGTGACCCTGTGACCCTGTGACCCCCCCCAAAAGGGACCCAGGTGTCCGGGTGACCCCACCCTAGGGATCCAGCCCCCACCCCCCCATAAGGGACCCAGGCGTCCGGGCCCCGCCCCCTCACATTGCAGGCAAAGTTGTGCCAGGACTTGGCCACCAGGGGGAGCTTCTCCTTCTTCTTCCAGTTGGGAGGGGCCCCCTCGCGCACCGGCTCCTGCGATTGGAAGAGGCCTTGAAGGGGGGGGGCGGGGCCTCCCAGGGGTCCTCTTAAAGGGGGTGGAGCTAAGGGATGGGTGGTTGGTTGGTTGGTGGGTCTATGGGTGGTTGGTGGGTCTATGGGTGGATCTATGAGTGGGTCTATGGGTGGGTAGGTGGGTCTATGGGTGGTTGGTTGGGTGGTGGGTCTATGGGTGGGTGGGTGGTTGGTTGGTGGGTCTATGGGTGGGTGGGTGGTTGGTTGGTGGGCCTATGGGTGGGTGGGTGGTTGGTTGGTGGGTCTATGGGTGGTTGGTGGGTCTATGGGTGCTTGGGTGGGTCTATGGGTGGGTCTGTGGGTGGGTCTATGGGTCTATGGGTGGTTAGTGGGTGGGTCTATGGGTGGTTGGTGGGTCTATGGGTGGTTGGGTGGTTGGTGGGTCTATGGGTGGTTGGTGGGTCTATGGGTGGGTGGTTGGTGGGTCTATGGGTGGGTGGCTGGTGGGTCTATGGGTGGGTCTATGGGTCTATGGGTGGGTGGGTGGTTGGTGGGTCTATGGGTGGTTGGTGGGTCTATGGGTGCTTGGGTGGGTCTATGGGTGGGTCTGTGGGTGGGTCTATGGGTCTATGGGTGGGTGGTTGGTGGATCTATGGGTGGGTGGTTGGCTGGTGGGTCTATGGGTGGGTCTATGGGTGGTTGGTGGGTCTATGGGTGGTTGGTTGGTTGGTAGGTCTATGGGTGGGTGGTTGGTGGATCTATGGGTGGTTGGCTGGGTAGGTCTATGGGTGGGTGGTTGGGTGGGTCTATGGGTGGGTCTATGGGTGGGTGGGTGGTTGGGTGGTGGGTCTATGGGTGGCTCTATGGGTGGGTCTATGGGTCTATGGGTGGGTGGGTGGTTGGTTGGTGGGTCTATGGGTGGGTGGGTGGTTGGTTGGTGGGTCTATGGGTGGTTGGTGGGTCTATGGGTGCTTGGGTGGGTCTATGGGTGGGTCTGTGGGTGGGTCTATGGGTCTATGGGTGGTTGGTTGGTTGGTAGGTCTATGGGTGGGTGGTTGGTGGATCTATGGGTGGGTCTATGGGTGGGTGGTTGGGTGGGTCTATGGGTGGGTCTATGGGTGGGTGGTTGGGTGGGTCTATGGGTGGGTCTATGGGTGGGTGGTTGGTTGGTGGGTCTATGGGTGGGTCTATGGGTGGTTGGTGGGTCTGTGGGTGGGTCTATGGGTGGGTGGTTGGTCGGTGGGTCTATGGGTGGCTCTATGGATGGGTGGTTGGTTGGGTGGGTGGTGGGTCTATGGGTGGGTAGGTGGGTCTATGGGTGTTTGGTTGGGTGGTGGGTCTATGGGTGGGTCTATGGGTGGGTCTATGGGTCTATGGGTGGGTGGGTGGTTGGGTGGGTCAATGGGTAGGTCTATGGGTGGGTCTGTGGGTGAGTAGGTGGTCCTATGGGTGGTTGGTTGGGTGGTGGGTCTATGAGTGGGTGCGTGGTTGGTCGGTGGGTCTATGGGTGGTTGGGTGGGTCTATGGGTGGCTCTATGGGTGGGTGGTTGGTGGATCTATGGGTGGTTGGTTGGGTGGGTCTATGGGTGGTTGGTTGGGTGGGTCTATGGGTGGGTGGTTGGGTGGGTCTATGGGTGGGTCTATGGGTGGTGGTTGGGTGGGTCTATGGGTGGCTCTATGGGTGGGTGGTTGGTTGGTGGGTCTATGGGTGGCTCTATGGGTGGCTCTCTGTGTCCATGGGTGGGTTTGGGTGGCCCCCCACCTTGGCCGCGATCATGTAGGGGGGCACGATGTCGATGTTGAGCTCCTGGAACAGCTCCCGGCACTGCATGGAGATGAAATCCCCGGCCAGCGGCGACTTCACGATCCCTAACGAGCAATTAGCGCCTCAGCGGCCCCGCCCACCCCCCGTGGCCACGCCCACCCCCGTGGCCACGCCCCCCGGCCCCACCCTGCTGCAGGATGTATCCGTCGTGCACCGGGATGGCCGTGGTGTGGGTGGCCCCGCTGTCCAGAACCCAGCCCCGTGCTGCGGCCGTTGGCGAAGCTGGCGGCTCGTTAAGGGTAATTAGCGCTAACGAGGGGTGGGGATGGGAGGGGGAAGGGGGAGGAGCCACGCCAGTGAACGGGCGGCCAATGGGATTGGTCTAGAGGGACCCAGGGGGCTCTAGAGCAACCGAGCGCCCGCACAACCAATCAGCTCTAGAGGTGCCAACTGCCCAACCAATCAGCTCTACAGGCACTAACTGTCCAACCAATCAGCTCTAGAGGCACCCAACGGTCTCTAGACCCACCCACCCACTTCTTGACCCACCAGTCGACTAACCAACCCCCCATAGACCCACCCAGGCACCCATAGACCCCCCACCCAACCAACCAACCCCCCATAGACCCACCCAACCACCCATAGACCCCCCACCCAACCAACCAACCCCCCATAGACCCACCCAACCACCCATAGACCCCCCACCCAACCAACCAACCCCCCATAGACCCACCCAACCACCCATAGACCCCCCACCCAACCAACCAACCCCCCATAGACCCACCCAACCACCCATAGACCCCCCACCCAACCAACCAACCCCCCATAGACCCACCCAACCACCCATAGACCCCCCACCCAACCAACCAACCCCCATAGACCCACCCAACCAACCCCCCCATAGACCCACTCAACCAACCTCTTCTAGACCCACCAACCACCCATAGACCCACCCAACCAACCAACCACCTCTAGACCCACCACCCAACCAATCAACCCCCCATAGACCCACCAACCAACCAACCAATCAACCCCCCACAGACCCACCAACCAACCAACCCCCCATAGACCCACCCAACCACCCATAGACCCACCAACCAAACCCCCCTAGACCCTCTCAACCTTTCTTAGACCCACCACCCATAGACCCACCCACCCAACCACCCGTAGACACACCCAGGCACCCATAGACCCACCACCCAACCAACCAACCCCCCATAGACCCTCTTAACTATCCTTAGACCCACCATCCAACCAACGAACCCCCCATAGACCCACCACCCAACCAACCAACCAACCCCCCCATAGACCCACCACCCACCCAACCAACCCCCCATAGACCCACCACCCAACCCCCCATAGACCCTCTTAACCATCCTTAGACCCACCATCCAACCAACGAACCCCCCATAGACCCACCAACCAACCCCCCATAGACCCTCTTAACCATCCTTAGACCCACCATCCAACCAACGAACCCCCCATAGACCCACCACCCAACCTCCCAAGCACCCAACGCTCACCCACCCACCCACCCGCACTCGGCCCCACCCCCCCTTCTGCCCCGCCCCCCCGGTGTCCCCCCATGTCCCCCGTGTCCCCCGTGTCCCCGTGGGTACGCGGTGAGCACGGCCGTCTTGCAGAGGAAGAAGGCCGGGATGTTGTAATGCTCGAACATCAGCTCGGTCAGCCGCTCCCGCTTGGCGCGAGTGTTCCACTGCGGGACAGACGGACGGACGGGGGGACGTGGGACGGACGGGGGGACAGGGGACGGGTGGGGGGACGTGGGGATGTGGGACAGATGGGGGGACATGGGGACAGGGGGACATGGGGATATGGGGACATGGAGACAGGGGGATATGGGGACATGGGGACGTGGGACAGACAGAGGGACATGGGGATATGGGGACATGGGGACAGGGGGACATGGGGACAGGGGGATATGGGACAGACAGGGGGACATGGGGACATGGGGACAAGGGAATATGGGGATATGGGGACAGGGGGACATGGAGACATGGGGACATGGGGATATGGGGACATGGGGACGTGGGACAGACAGGGGGACATGGGGACATTGGGGATATGGGGACATGGAGACATGGGGACATGGGGACATGGGGATATGGGGACATGGGGACAGGGGGGACAGGGGGACATGGGAATATGGGGACATAGGGACAGCGGGATATGAGGATATGAGGATATATGGCGCCATGGGGACAGGAGGACATGGAGATATGGGGACAGGGGGCCGCTGGGTGACACTGGGTGACACTGGGGACCCGGTGGGGACACGGTGGGGACACGAGTGTCACCTACGGGCGCCTCGGACATGAGCACGGGGTGCAGCGCGGGCTCCGACTTGACGTGTTTGCTGTAGGTGTGGTCCAGGATGGCCTGGAAACAGTCCCAGTCCTCCACTGGCCAGCAGGGGGCACCGGGGACACGCGGGGACACGCGGGGACACGTGGGGACACGTGGGGACACATAGGGACACCAACAGGTGAGCACATTGCCATGGGGTGGCAGCCAAGCCAATGAGGTGGCCACAAGCCATGGTGGCCACAACCCCCCTGAGATGTCCCCGTGATGGCCTCATGGTGTCCCATGACGTCCCCATGATATCCCACCATGTCCCCATGATGTCCTATGATGTCCCCATGGTGTCCTATGATGGCCCCATGGTGTCCCCATGATCTCCCATGATGTCCCATGATGTCCCATGATGTCCCCATGGTGTGCCATGATGTCCTATGATGGCCCCACGGTGTCCCCATGGTGTCCCATGATATCCCACGATGTCCCCATGATGTCCTATGATGGCCCCATGGTGTCCCATGACGTCCCCATGATATCCCACGGTGTCCCCATGATCTCCCATGATCTCCCACGATGTCCCCATGATGTCCTATGATGGCCCCATGGTGTCCCCATGATGTCCCAATGATCTCCCATGATGTCCCCATGATGTCCTATGATGCCCCCATGATGTCCCCATGGTGTCCCATGATGTCCTGTGATGGCCCCATGATGTCCCCATGATATCCAACAATCTCCCATGATGTCCCCACGATGTCCCCATGATCTCCCATGATACCCTATGATTTCCTATGATGTCCCATGATGTCCCCATGATGTCCCCATGATGTCCCATGATGTCCCCATGATGTCCCCATGATCTCCCATGATATCCTATGATGTCCCATGATGTCCCACCATGTCCTCATGATATCCCATGATGTCCCAATGATCTCGCATGATGTCCCATAATGTCCCAATGATCTCCCATGATGTCCCCATGATGTCCCATGATGTCCCCATGATGTCCCCATGATGTCCCCATGGTGTCCCATGATATCCCATGATATCCCATGATGTCCCAATGATCTCCCATGATATTCCATGATGTCCCATGATGTCCCAATGATCTCCCATGATGTCCCATGATCTCCCATGATGTCCCCATGATATCCCATGATGTCCCCATGATATCCCATGATATCCTATGATGTCCTCAAGATGTCCCATGATGTCCCAATGATCTCCCATGATGTCCTATGATGTCCCCATGGTGTCCCATGATATCCCATGATGTCCCCATGATGTCCCACCATGTCCCCATGGTGTCCCATGACATCCCCATGATATCCCACGGTGTCCCCATGATCTCCCATGATGTCCCCATGGTGTCCCATGATGTCCCATGATGTCCCCATGATACCCCATGATATCCCATGATGTCCCATGATGTCCTATGATGTCCCCATGGTGTCCCATGACGTCCCCATGATCTCCCATGACATCCCATGATGTCCCATGATGTCCTATGATGCCCCCATGATCTCCCATGATGTCCCCATGGTGTCCTATGATGTCCCCATGATCTCCCATGATGTCCCCATGATGTCCCATGATGTCCCATGATCTCCCATGATCTCCCATGATCTCCCATGATATCCTATGATGTCCCCATGATATCCCATGATATCCCATGATGTCTCAATGATCTCCCATGATGTCCCACGCTGTCCCCATGATATCCCATGATACCCCACGCTGTCCCCTGCTGTCCCCTCACCCATTCCGTTCTTGAGGGGACTCAGCACCTCCATGTTCTCCCGCGCCACGTGGAGGGCGGAGCTGTCGATGTGATAGACCCGCCCCTTCCGGTCCTTGTCCCCATCGGGCTCCAGGGCCACGTCCTCGGGGGACAACACCCCCACCGTGGTGGGGAAATCCGCCTGGCAACAGCGGCGTCATCGGCATCGGCATCGGCATTGGCATTGTCACCTCCCCACCACCCCCCGGTCATGGTCGTCAACCCCAGGTCATGGTCATTGTCACCTCCTTGTCACCCTAAGGTCACCATCGTTGTCATTGTCACCTCCTCATCACCCCCAAGTCATTGTCATCAACCCCAGGTCATTGTCATTGTCATTGTCATTGTCATCGTCATTGTCATCGTCATCGTCATCGTCATCGTCATCGTCATCTCCTCGTCACCCCCAAGTCACAGTTGTTGTCACCACCAGGTCATTGTCATTGTCACCTCCCCATAACCCCCAGGTCATGGTTGTCAACCCCAGGTCATTGCCATTGTCATTGTCATTGTCATTGTCATTGTCATTGCCATCATCATTGTCATTGTCACCTCCTCGTCACCCCCTGGTCATTGTCATCAACCCCAGGTCATTGTCATTGTCATTGTCACCTCCCCATCACCCCCAGGTCATTGTCATCAACCCCAGGTCATTGCCATTGTCATTGTCATTGCCATCATCATTGTCATTGTCACCTCCTCGTCACCCCCTGGTCATTGTCATCAACCCCAGGTCATTGTCGTTGTCATTGTCACCTCCCCATCACCCCCAGGTCATTGTCATCGTTGTTGTCACCCCCCCATGGCTTGGGGACAATATGTCCATGGGGACATTACCACCTTGGGGACAACGTGGCCATGGGGACGTCACCATGATGGGGACAATGTGACCATGGGGATGTCACCACCCTGGGGACATCGCCTTGGGGACAACGTGGCCATGGGGACATCACCACCCTGGGGACAACGTGGCCATGGGGACGTCACCATTATGGGGACAATGTGACCATGGGGATGTCACCACCTTGGGGACATTGGCTTGGGGACAATATGTCCATGGGGATGTCACCACCATGGGAACAACGACATGACGATGGGGATGTCACCACCATGGGGACAATGTGGCCATGGGGACGTCACCATGATGGGGACAATGTGACCATGGGGATGTCACCACCATGGGGACAATGTGGCCATGGGGACGTCACCATGATGGGGACAATGTGACCATGGGGATGTCACCACCATGGGGACAATGTGGCCATGGGGATGTCACCACCTTGGGGACATCGCCTTGGGGACAACGTGGCCATGGGGACATCACCACCCTGGGGACAACGTGGCCATGGGGACATCACCACCATGGGGACATCAACCCGGTGGCCTTGGGGACACTGTGATGGGGACAGTGACCTTGTCCCCTTGTCCCCCCGCGACGAGGGGACCCGGGGTGACCGGGGGGTGACCGGGGGGTGACGGGGGGGACATGGGGACACGGTGACACCCACCTTGGGACAATCCTCCCCGGCATAACCGGCGCGGACAGAGAAGGAGCCGATGTCGAAGACCAGGGCGCCGACCTCGTCTGGGGACATTGGGGACATTGGGGACATTGGGGACATTGGGGACATTGGGGGGCGACACGGGGACATGGGGACATGGGGACATCCCTTCCTCCCAAAGCCAGGACCCCTCAGGTCATCTGGGGACACTGGGGGGGACATGGGGACACTGGGGGGGACATGGGGACATTGGGGGGAATATGGGGACATTGGGGGGGATATGGGGACATAGGGGGACGTGGGGACACCAGGGGGGACATGGGGACATTGAGGGGGGATGTAGTGACATAGGGGGACATGGGGACATCGGGGGGACATGGGGACATTGGGGGGGATGTAGTGACATAGGGGGACATGGCGGCACTGAAGGGGACATGGGGACATTGGGGGACATTGGGGGGGACATGGGGACATTGCGGGGGGATGTAGTGACACAAGGGGACATGGGGACACTGGGGGGGACATGGGGACATTGGGGGGGATATGGGGACATAGGGGGACATGGGGACACTGAGGGGGACATGGGGACATAGGGGGACATGGGGACATTGGGGGGGGTTGTAGTGACATAGGGGGACATGGGGACATTGGGGGGGACATGGGGGGGACATGGGGACATTAGGGAGGGACACACAGTGACATTGGGGGGGACACATAATGACATTGGGGGTTGACATATTGACATGGGGGGGACATAATGACATGGGGGGGACACAGGGACATTGGGGGGACATTGGGACATGGGGGGGGGGACACAACAAAGTGACACTGGGGGGGCACATGGTGACATGGGGGGGACACATAGTGACATGGGGGGGGGGACACAGGGACATTGGGGGAGACACCAGGACCCCCCCACACACCCCCATCGCTGCCCCCCCTCCCCTCCTGCCCCCCATGGAGGCCCCGCCCCCTTTGTCGGCCCCGCCCCCCCGAGGCCCCGCCCCTTTTCCTACCGCCTCCATAGACCCCCCCGCTCATGGCGGCGCCTTCAGCACTTGGACAGCGCCCGGGACGCGGTGGGCGTGGCCAGAGCCGCGGCCAATCAGCGCCCGGGACGCGGTGGGCGTGGCCAGAGACGGGGGGGGGGGGGGGGAGCGCGGCCAATCGGCGCCCGCCGTGCTGCGCGCGCGCCAATTGGCCGCTGCAGACAATGGGGGGGGGGGCGGCTTAAAGGGGCCGCGGACGTTTTTTTAAATGGGGGGGCATAGACACCCCCCCCCGCCCCCCCGCCCCTGATTCGGACCCAGGAGTTCAGGGGACCCAGGAGTTCGGGAGGGACCCAGGAGTTCGGGGGGGGGACCCAGGAGTTTTTGGGGGGACCCAGGAGTTGGGGGGGAAACCCAGGAGTTCGGGAGGGACCCAGGAGTTCGGGAAGGGACCCAGGAGTTCTGTGGGACCCAGGAGTCCGGGAGGGACCCAGGAGTTCGGGGGGGACCCAGGAGTTCGGGAGGGACCCAGGCGTCCGGGTGGAAGGAGGAGGCGGAGCCAAATCTCATAAATATTCTCGTGTTTGCATTAAGTTACAGGGGGGGGGGGGATGGGTTGGGAGGGGGACACGTCTCCCCTGAGTGACAGCTGTCAATCAATCTCCCGCAGGGCCTGGGCGTGGCCTTGGGGGGGCGGGGTGGGGTGTCAGGAGCAGCTGTCAATCAATCAATCAACCAACCGGGTGGCAAAGGAGGAGGATGATTGACAGCTGTCAATCACCTGCCGGCACGTCCAACGCAGCCGGGGGGAGGGAGGGGGGATGGATGGGGGGGATGATTGACAGCTGTCAGTCACCGCGGACACGCCTCGCCCAGGAAGAGGCGGAGCTTCCCGCGCAGGAAGTTGCTCTGCGCCCCCAGCAGGCGCACGAGGCTCCGCACGCGCAGCCGGGGGGGGGGCGGGGCGGCCGTGGGGGGCGGGGCCTGCGGGGGGGGGGGGGGGCGGGGTCAGGGACTCAGTCCCCAAACCCCCCCCCTCCCCAATATGGGGTGGGGATCCCCCCCCAGAGCCCCCATATTGGGATGGAACCCCCATATTGGGCTGGAAACCCCCCCAGGACCCCCCACTGGAATGAGGACCCCCCCAGGACCCCCCCATTGCAATGGGGACCCCCCCAGGACCCCCATATTGGAATGAGGACCCCCCCAGGACCCCCCATTGCAATGGGGACCCCCCCAGGACCCCCATATTGGAATGAGGACCCCCATATTGGGCTGAGGACCCCCAGCACCCCCATATTGGGATGGGGACCCCCCCATATTTGGGTACCATGATGGGGACAGCCTGCAGGGGGCGCTGGACGCCTGGGTCCAGGGACCCCATAGGACCCCCATATTGGAATGAGGACCCCCCAGGACCCCACTATTGCAATGGGGACCCCCCAGGACCCCCATATTGGAATGAGGACCCCCCCAGAACCCCCCTATTGCAATGGGGACCCCCCCAGGACCCCCATATTGGAATGAGGACCCCCCCAGAACCCCCCTATTGCAATGGGGACCCCCCAGGACCCCCATATTGGAATGAGGACCCCCATATTGGGCTGAGGACCCCCAGCACCCCCATATTGGGATGGGGACCCCCCCATATTTGGATACCATGATGGGGACGACCTGCAGGGGGCGCTGGACACCTGGGTCCAGGGACCCCATAGGACCCCATATTGGAATGAGGACCCCCCCAGGACCCCCCCATTGCAATGGGGACCCCCCCAGGACCCCCATATTGGAATGAGGACCCCCCCAGGACCCCCCTATTGCAATGGGGACCCCCCCAGGACCCCCATATTGGAATGAGGACCCCCCCAGGATCCCCCCATTGCAATGGGGACCCCCACCTGGACCCCCACATTGGAATGGGGACCCCCCCATAGGAACCCCATATTGGGATGGGAACCCCTATATTGGGCTGGAGACCCCCCCAGGACCCCCATATTGGAATGGGACCCCCCCAGAACCCCAATATTGCAATGGGCCCCCCCATGCTGACCTACCGCCCCCGGGACGGCCTGCAGGGGCGCTGGACACCCAGGTCTGGGGACCCCATAGGACCCCCATATTGGGCTGGGGACCCCATAGGACCCCCATATTGCAATGGAGACCCCCCCAGAACCCCAATATTGCAATGGGCCCCCCCATGCTGACGTACCGCC
>NW_028115493.1:0-68291 GCF_964273445.1 Streptopelia decaocto | reverse complement strand
ATTTGAAAAGTTTCAATGGGAATGGGAAGAATTGGGACAAAAATTGGAAAATTTTTAAGGGACTTTGAAAAAATTTCAACTGGAATTTTAGCCATTTTGTTACGTGAAATTGTAAACATGTTGAAGTGGATTTTGAAAATTCTAGAGAGAATTTTAAAAGCTTCAACAGAATTTCAACAATTTTGAGAGGGATTTGAAAAGTTTCAATGGGAATGGGAAGAATTGGGACAGAAATTGGAAAATTTTTAAGGGACTTTGAAAAAATTTCAACTGGAATTTTAGCAATTTTTTGACGTGAAATTGTAAACATGTGGCCATGGATTTTGAAAATTCTAGAGAGAATTTTAAAAGCTTCAACAGAATTTCAACAATTTTGAGAGGGATTTGAAAAGTTTCAATGGGAATGGGAAGAATTGGGACAAAAATTGGAAAATTTTTAAGGGACTTTGAAAAAATTTCAACTGGAATTTTAGCCATTTTTAATGTGAAATTGTAAACATGTGGCCACGGATTTTGAAAATTCTAGAGAGAATTTTAAAAGCTTCAAGAGAATTTCTACAATTTTGAGAGGGATTTGAAAAGTTTCAATGGGAATGGGAAGAATTGGGACAAAAATTGGAAAATTTTTAAGGGACTTTGAAAAAATTTCAACTGGAATTTTAGCAATTTTTTGACGTGAAATTGTAAACATGTGGCCATGGATTTTGAAAATTCTAGAGAGAATTTTAAAAGCTTCAAGAGAATTTCAACAATTTTGAGAGGGATTTGAAAAGTTTCAATGGGAATGGGAAGAATTGGGACAAAAATTGGAAAACTTTTAAGGGACTTTGAAAAAATTTCAACTGGAATTTTAGCCATTTTTTGACGTGAAATTGTAAACATGTGGCCATGGATTTTGAAAATTCTAGAGAGAATTTTAAAAGCTTCAAGAGAATTTCAACAATTTTGAGAGGGATTTGAAAAGTTTCAATGGGAATGGGAAGAATTGGGACAAAAATTGGAAAATTTTTAAGGGACTTTGAAAAAATTTCAACTGGAATTTTAGCCATTTTTTGACATGAAATTGTAAACATGTGGCCATGGATTTTGAAAATTCTAGAGAGAATTTTAAAAGCTTCAAGAGAATTTCAACAATTTTGAGAGGGATTTGAAAAGTTTCAATGGGAATGGGAAGAATTGGGACAAAAATTGGAAAATTTTTCAGGGACTTTGAAAAAATTTCAACTGGAATTTTAGCCATTTTTTTATGTGAAATTGTAAACATGTGGACATGGATTTTGAAAATTCTAGAGAGAATTTTAAAAGCTTCAACAGAATTTCAACAATTTTGAGAGGGATTTGAAAAGTTTCAATGGGAATGGGAAGAATTGGGACAAAAATTGGAAAATTTTTAAGGGACTTTGAAAAAATTTCAACTGGAATTTTAGCCATTTTTTTATGTGAAATTGTAAACATGTGGCCATGGATTTTGAAAATTCTAGAGAGAATTTTAAAAGCTTCAACAGAATTTCAACAATTTTGAGAGGGATTTGAAAAGTTTCAATGGGAATGGGAAGAATTGGGACAAAAATTGGAAAATTTTTAAGGGACTTTGAAAAAATTTCAACTGGAATTTTAGCCATTTTTTGACGTGAAATTGTAAACATGTGGACATGGATTTTGAAAATTCTAGAGAGAATTTTAAAAGCTTCAACAGAATTTCAACAATTTTGAGAGGGATTTGAAAAGTTTCAATGGGAATGGGAAGAATTGGGACAAAAATTGGAAAATTTTTAAGGGACTTTGAAAAAATTTCAACTGGAATTTTAGCCATTTTTTGACGTGAAATTGTAAACATGTGGCCATGGATTTTGAAAATTCTAGAGAGAATTTTAAAAGCTTCAACAGAATTTCAACAATTTTGAGAGGGATTTGAAAAGTTTCAATGGGAATGGGAAGAATTGGGACAAAAATTGGAAAATTTTTAAGGGACTTTGAAAAAATTTCAACTGGAATTTTAGCAATTTTTTTATGTGAAATTGTAAACATGTGGCCATGGATTTTGAAAATTCTAGAGAGAATTTTAAAAGCTTCAAGAGAATTTCAACAATTTTGAGAGGGATTTGAAAAGTTTCAATGGGAATGGGAAGAATTGGGACAAAAATTGGAAAATTTTTAAGGGACTTTGAAAAAATTTCAACTGGAATTTTAGCCATTTTTTGACGTGAAAATGTAAACATGTGGCCATGGATTTTGAAAATTCTAGAGAGAATTTTAAAAGCTTCAACAGAATTTCAACAATTTTGAGAGGGATTTGAAAAGTTTCAATGGGAATGGGAAGAATTGGGACAAAAATTGGAAAATTTTTAAGGGACTTTGAAAAATTTCAACTGGAATTTTAGCCATTTTTTGACGTGAAATTGTAAACATGTGGACATGGATTTTGAAAATTCTAGAGAGAATTTTAAAAGCTTCAAGAGAATTTCAACAATTTTGAGAGGGATTTGAAAAGTTTCAATGGGAATGGGAAGAATTGGGACAAAAATTGGAAAATTTTTAAGGGACTTTGAAAAAATTTCAACTGGAATTTTAGCCATTTTTTGACGTGAAATTGTAAACATGTGGCCATGGATTTTGAAAATTCTAGAGAGAATTTTAAAAGCTTCGAGAGAATTTCAACAATTTTGAGAGGGATTTGAAAAGTTTCAATGGGAATGGGAAGAATTGGGACAAAAATTGGAAAATTTTGAAGGGACTTTGAAAAAATTTCAACTGGAATTTTAGCCATTTTTTGACGTGAAATTGTAAACATGTGGCCATGGATTTTGAAAATTCTAGAGAGAATTTTAAAAGCTTCAAGAGAATTTCAACAATTTTGAGAGGGATTTGAAAAGTTTCAATGGGAATGGGAAGAATTGGGACAAAAATTGGAAAATTTTTCAGGGACTTTGAAAAAATTTCAACTGGAATTTTAGCCATTTTTTGACGTGAAATTGTAAACATGTGGACATGGATTTTGAAAATTCTAGAGAGAATTTTTAAAGCTTCAACAGAATTTCAACAATTTTGAGAGGGATTTGAAAAGTTTCAATGGGAATGGGAAGAATTGGGACAAAAATTGGAAAATTTTTAAGGGACTTTGAAAAAATTTCAACTGGAATTTTAGCCATTTTTTGACGTGAAATTGTAAACATGTGGCCATGGATTTTGAAAATTCTAGAGAGAATTTTAAAAGCTTCAACAGAATTTCAACAATTTTGAGAGGGATTTGAAAAGTTTCAATGGGAATGGGAAGAATTGGGACAAAAATTGGAAAATTTTTAAGGGACTTTGAAAAAATTTCAACTGGAATTTTAGCCATTTTTTGACGTGAAATTGTAAACATGTGGACATGGATTTTGAAACTTCTAGAGAGAATTTTAAAAGCTTCAACAGAATTTCAACAATTTTGAGTGGGATTTGAAAAGTTTCAATGGGAATGGGAAGAATTGGGACAAAAATTGGAAAATTTTTAAGGGACTTTGAAAAAATTTCAACTGGAATTTTAGCCATTTTTTGACATGAAATTGTAAACATGTGGCCATGGATTTTGAAAATTCTAGAGAGAATTTTAAAAGCTTCAAGAGAATTTCAACAATTTTGAGAGGGATTTGAAAAGTTTCAATGGGAATGGGAAGAATTGGGACAAAAATTGGAAAATTTTTAAGGGACTTTGAAAAAATTTCAACTGGAATTTTAGCCATTTTTTTATGTGAAATTGTAAACATGTGGCCATGGATTTTGAAAATTCTAGAGAGAATTTTAAAAGCTTCAAGAGAATTTCAACAATTTTGAGAGGGATTTGAAAAGTTTCAATGGGAATGGGAAGAATTGGGACAAAAATTGGAAAATTTTTAAGGGACTTTGAAAAAATTTCAACTGGAATTTTAGCCATTTTTTTATGTGAAATTGTAAACATGTGGCCATGGATTTTGAAAATTCTAGAGAGAATTTTAAAAGCTTTAAGAGAATTTCAACAATTTTGAGAGGGATTTGAAAAGTTTCAATGGGAATGGGAAGAATTGGGACAAAAATTGGAAAATTTTTAAGGGACTTTGAAAAAATTTCAACTGGAATTTTAGCCATTTTTTGACGTGAAATTGTAAACATGTGGACATTGATTTTGAAAATTCTAGAGAGAATTTTAAAAGCTTCAACAGAATTTCAACAATTTTGAGAGGGATTTGAAAAGTTTCAATGGGAATGGGAAGAATTGGGACAAAAATTGGAAAATTTTTAAGGGACTTTGAAAAAATTTCAACTGGAATTTTAGCCATTTTTTGACGTGAAATTGTAAACATGTGGACATGGATTTTGAAACTTCTAGAGAGAATTTTAAAAGCTTCAAGAGAATTTCAACAATTTTGAGAGGGATTTGAAAAGTTTCAATGGGAATGGGAAGAATTGGGACAAAAATTGGAAAATTTTTAAGGGACTTTGAAAAAATTTCAACTGGAATTTTAGCCATTTTTTTATGTGAAATTGTAAACATGTTGAAGTGGATTTAGAAAATTCTAGAGAGAATTTTTAAAAGCTTCAACAGAATTTCAACAATTTTGAGAGGGATTTGAAAAGTTTCAATGGGAATGGGAAGAATTGGGACAAAAATTGGAAAATTTTTAAGGGACTTTGAAAAAATTTCAACTGGAATTTTAGCCATTTTTGACGTGAAATTGTAAACATGTGGACATGGATTTTGAAAATTCTAGAGAGAATTTTAAAAGCTTCAAGAGAATTTCAACAATTTTGAGAGGGATTTGAAAAGTTTCAATGGGAATGGGAAGAATTGGGACAAAAATTGGAAAATTTTTAAGGGACTTTGAAAAAATTTCAACTGGAATTTTAGCCATTTTTTGACGTGAAATTGTAAACAT
Organism: Streptopelia decaocto; assembly: GCF_964273445.1. Lineage (NCBI taxonomy): Eukaryota > Metazoa > Chordata > Aves > Columbiformes > Columbidae > Streptopelia > Streptopelia decaocto. The sequence goes on along the minus strand of NW_028115493.1, from coordinate 63,399 downwards.
GTGGCCATGGATTTTGAAAATTCTAGAGAGAATTTTAAAAGCTTCAACAGAATTTCAACAATTTTGAGAGGGATTTGAAAAGTTTCAATGGGAATGGGAAGAATTGGGACAAAAATTGGAAAATTTTTAAGGGACTTTGAAAAAATTTCAACTGGAATTTTAGCAATTTTCTTACGTGAAATTGTAAACATGTTGACATGGATTTTGAAAATTCTAGAGAGAATTTTAAAAGCTTCAAGAGAATTTCAACAATTTTGAGAGGGATTTGAAAAGTTTCAATGGGAATGGGAAGAATTCGGACAAAAATTGGAAAATTTTTAAGGGACTTTGAAAAAATTTCAACTGGAATTTTAGCCATTTTTTTATGTGAAATTGTAAACATGTGGACATGGATTTTGAAAATTCTAGAGAGAATTTTAAAAGCTTCAACAGAATTTCAACAATTTTGAGAGGGATTTGAAAAGTTTCAATGGGAATGGGAAGAATTGGGACAAAAATTGGAAAATTTTTAAGGGACTTTGAAAAAATTTCAACTGGAATTTTAGCCATTTATTTATGTGAAATTGTAAACATGTGGACATGGATTTTGAAAATTCTAGAGAGAATTTTAAAAGCTTCAAGAGAATTTCAACAATTTTGAGAGGGATTTGAAAAGTTTCAATGGGAATGGGAAGAATTGGGACAAAAATTGGAAAATTTTTAAGGGACTTTGAAAAAATTTCAACTGGAATTTTAGCCATTTTTTTATGTGAAATTGTAAACATGTGGCCATGGATTTTGAAAATTCTAGAGAGAATTTTAAAAGCTTCAACAGAATTTCAACAATTTTGAGAGGGATTTGAAAAGTTTCAATGGGAATGGGAAGAATTGGGACAAAAATGGGAAAATTTTTAAGGGACTTTGAAAAAATTTCAACTGGAATTTTAGCCATTTTTTGACGTGAAATTGTAAACATGTGGCCATGGATTTTGAAAATTCTAGAGAGAATTTTAAAAGCTTCAAGAGAATTTCAACAATTTTGAGAGGGATTTGAAAAGTTTCAATGGGAATGGGAAGAATTGGGACAAAAATTGGAAAATTTTTAAGGGACTTTGAAAAAATTTCAACTGGAATTTTAGCCATTTTTTTATGTGAAATTGTAAACATGTGGCCATGGATTTTGAAAATTCTAGAGAGAATTTTAAAAGCTTCAACAGAATTTCAACAATTTTGAGAGGGATTTGAAAAGTTTCAATGGGAATGGGAAGAATTGGGACAAAAATTGGAAAATTTTTAAGGGACTTTGAAAAAATTTCAACTGGAATTTTAGCCATTTTTTGACGTGAAATTGTAAACATGTGGCCATGGATTTTGAAAATTCTAGAGAGAATTTTAAAAGCTTCAAGAGAATTTCAACAATTTTGAGAGGGATTTGAAAAGTTTCAATGGGAATGGGAAGAATTGGGACAAAATTTGGAAAATTTTTAAGGGACTTTGAAAAAATTTCAACTGGAATTTTAGCCATTTTTTGACGTGAAATTGTAAACATGTGGCCATGGATTTTGAAAATTCTAGAGAGAATTTTAAAAGCTTCAACAGAATTTCAACAATTTTGAGAGGGATTTGAAAAGTTTCAATGGGAATGGGAAGAATTGGGACAAAATTTGGAAAACTTTTCAGGGACTTTGAAAAAATTTCAACTGGAATTTTAGCCATTTTTTGACGTGAAATTGTAAACATGTGGCCATGGATTTTGAAAATTCTAGAGAGAATTTTAAAAGCTTCAAGAGAATTTCAACAATTTTGAGAGGGATTTGAAAAGTTTCGATGGGAATGGGAAGAATTGGGACAAAAATTGGAAAATTTTTAAGGGACTTTGAAAAAATTTCAACTGGAATTTTAGCCATTTTTTTATGTGAAATTGTAAACATGTGGCCATGGATTTTGAAAATTCTAGAGAGAATTTTAAAAGCTTCAAGAGAATTTCAACAATTTTGAGAGGGATTTGAAAAGTTTCAATGGGAATGGGAAGAATTGGGACAAAAATTGGAAAATTTTTAAGGGACTTTGAAAAAATTTCAACTGGAATTTTAGCCATTTTTTTATGTGAAATTGTAAACATGTTGAAGTGGATTTAGAAAATTCTAGAGAGAATTTTAAAAGCTTCAACAGAATTTCAACAATTTTGAGAGGGATTTGAAAAGTTTCAATGGGAATGGGAAGAATTGGGACAAAAATTGGAAAATTTTTAAGGGACTTTGAAAAAATTTCAACTGGAATTTTAGCCATTTTTTGACGTGAAATTGTAAACATGTGGACATGGATTTTGAAAATTCTAGAGAGAATTTTAAAAGCTTCAACAGAATTTCAACAATTTTGAGAGGGATTTGAAAAGTTTCAATGGGAATGGGAAGAATTGGGACAAAAATTGGAAAATTTTTAAGGGACTTTGAAAAAATTTCAACTGGAATTTTAGCAATTTTTTATGTGAAATTGTAAACATGTGGCCATGGATTTTGAAAATTCTAGAGAGAATTTTAAAAGCTTCAAGAGAATTTCAACAATTTTGAGAGGGATTTGAAAAGTTTCAATGGGAATGGGAAGAATTGGGACAAAAATTGGAAAATTTTTAAGGGACTTTGAAAAAATTTCAACTGGAATTTTAGCCATTTTTTGACGTGAAATTGTAAACATGTGGCCATGGATTTTGAAAATTCTAGAGAGAATTTTAAAAGCTTCAACAGAATTTCAACAATTTTGAGAGGGATTTGAAAAGTTTCAATGGGAATGGGAAGAATTGGGACAAAAATTGGAAAATTTTTAAGGGACTTTGAAAAAATTTCAACTGGAATTTTAGCCATTTTTTGACGTGAAATTGTAAACATGTGGACATGGATTTTGAAAATTCTAGAGAGAATTTTAAAAGCTTCAACAGAATTTCAACAATTTTGAGAGGGATTTGAAAAGTTTCAATGGGAATGGGAAGAATTGGGACAAAAATTGGAAAATTTTTAAGGGACTTTGAAAAAATTTCAACTGGAATTTTAGCCATTTTTTGACGTGAAATTGTAAACATGTGGCCATGGATTTTGAAAATTCTAGAGAGAATTTTAAAAGCTTCAAGAGAATTTCAACAATTTTGAGAGGGATTTGAAAAGTTTCAATGGGAATGGGAAGAATTGGGACAAAAATTGGAAAATTTTTAAGGGACTTTGAAAAAATTTCAACTGGAATTTCAGCAATTTTTTTATGTGAAATTGTAAACATGTGGCCACGGATTTTGAAAATTCTAGAGAGAATTTTAAAAGCTTCAAGAGAATTTCCACAATTTTGAGAGGGATTTGAAAAGTTTCAATGGGAATGGGAAGAATTGGGACAAAAATTGGAAAATTTTTAAGGGACTTTGAAAAAATTTCAACTGGAATTTTAGCCATTTTTTGACGTGAAATTGTAAACATGTGGCCATGGATTTTGAAAATTCTAGAGAGAATTTTAAAAGCTTCAACAGAATTTCAACAATTTTGAGAGGGATTTGAAAAGTTTCAATGGGAATGGGAAGAATTGGGACAAAAATTGGAAAATTTTTAAGGGACTTTGAAAAAATTTCAACTGGAATTTTAGCCATTTTTTGACGTGAAATTGTAAACATGTGGACATGGATTTTGAAAATTCTAGAGAGAATTTTAAAAGCTTCAAGAGAATTTCAACAATTTTGAGAGGGATTTGAAAAGTTTCAATGGGAATGGGAAGAATTGGGACAAAAATTGGAAAATTTTTAAGGGACTTTGAAAAAATTTCAACTGGAATTTTAGCCATTTTTTGACGTGAAATTGTAAACATGTGGCCATGGATTTTGAAAATTCTAGAGAGAATTTTAAAAGCTTCGAGAGAATTTCAACAATTTTGAGAGGGATTTGAAAAGTTTCAATGGGAATGGAAGAATTGGGACAAAAATTGGAAAATTTTGAAGGGACTTTGAAAAAATTTCAACTGGAATTTTAGCCATTTTTTGACGTGAAATTGTAAACATGTGGCCATGGATTTTGAAAATTCTAGAGAGAATTTTAAAAGCTTCAAGAGAATTTCAACAATTTTGAGAGGGATTTGAAAAGTTTCAATGGGAATGGGAAGAATTGGGACAAAAATTGGAAAATTTTTCAGGGACTTTGAAAAAATTTCAACTGGAATTTTAGCCATTTTTTGACGTGAAATTGTAAACATGTGGACATGGATTTTGAAAATTCTAGAGAGAATTTTTAAAGCTTCAACAGAATTTCAACAATTTTGAGAGGGATTTGAAAAGTTTCAATGGGAATGGGAAGAATTGGGACAAAAATTGGAAAATTTTTAAGGGACTTTGAAAAAATTTCAACTGGAATTTTAGCCATTTTTTGACGTGAAATTGTAAACATGTGGCCATGGATTTTGAAAATTCTAGAGAGAATTTTAAAAGCTTCAACAGAATTTCAACAATTTTGAGAGGGATTTGAAAAGTTTCAATGGGAATGGGAAGAATTGGGACAAAAATTGGAAAATTTTTAAGGGACTTTGAAAAAATTTCAACTGGAATTTTAGCCATTTTTTGACGTGAAATTGTAAACATGTGGACATGGATTTTGAAACTTCTAGAGAGAATTTTAAAAGCTTCAACAGAATTTCAACAATTTTGAGTGGGATTTGAAAAGTTTCAATGGGAATGGGAAGAATTGGGACAAAAATTGGAAAATTTTTAAGGGACTTTGAAAAAATTTCAACTGGAATTTTAGCCATTTTTTGACATGAAATTGTAAACATGTGGCCATGGATTTTGAAAATTCTAGAGAGAATTTTAAAAGCTTCAAGAGAATTTCAACAATTTTGAGAGGGATTTGAAAAGTTTCAATGGGAATGGGAAGAATTGGGACAAAAATTGGAAAATTTTTAAGGGACTTTGAAAAAATTTCAACTGGAATTTTAGCCATTTTTTTATGTGAAATTGTAAACATGTGGCCATGGATTTTGAAAATTCTAGAGAGAATTTTAAAAGCTTCAAGAGAATTTCAACAATTTTGAGAGGGATTTGAAAAGTTTCAATGGGAATGGGAAGAATTGGGACAAAAATTGGAAAATTTTTAAGGGACTTTGAAAAAATTTCAACTGGAATTTTAGCCATTTTTTTATGTGAAATTGTAAACATGTGGCCATGGATTTTGAAAATTCTAGAGAGAATTTTAAAAGCTTCAAGAGAATTTCAACAATTTTGAGAGGGATTTGAAAAGTTTCAATGGGAATGGGAAGAATTGGGACAAAAATTGGAAAATTTTTAAGGGACTTTGAAAAAATTTCAACTGGAATTTTAGCCATTTTTTGACGTGAAATTGTAAACATGTGGACATGGATTTTGAAAATTCTAGAGAGAATTTTAAAAGCTTCAAGAGAATTTCAACAATTTTGAGAGGGATTTGAAAAGTTTCAATGGGAATGGGAAGAATTGGGACAAAAATTGGAAAATTTTTAAGGGACTTTGAAAAAATTTCAACTGGAATTTTAGCCATTTTTTGACGTGAAATTGTAAACATGTGGACATGGATTTTGAAACTTCTAGAGAGAATTTTAAAAGCTTCAAGAGAATTTCAACAATTTTGAGAGGGATTTGAAAAGTTTCAATGGGAATGGGAAGAATTGGGACAAAAATTGGAAAATTTTTAAGGGACTTTGAAAAAATTTCAACTGGAATTTTAGCCATTTTTTTATGTGAAATTGTAAACATGTTGAAGTGGATTTAGAAAATTCTAGAGAGAATTTTAAAAGCTTCAACAGAATTTCAACAATTTTGAGAGGGATTTGAAAAGTTTCAATGGGAATGGGAAGAATTGGGACAAAAATTGGAAAATTTTTAAGGGACTTTGAAAAAATTTCAACTGGAATTTTAGCCATTTTTTGACGTGAAATTGTAAACATGTGGACATGGATTTTGAAAATTCTAGAGAGAATTTTAAAAGCTTCAAGAGAATTTCAACAATTTTGAGAGGGATTTGAAAAGTTTCAATGGGAATGGGAAGAATTGGGACAAAAATTGGAAAATTTTTAAGGGACTTTGAAAAAATTTCAACTGGAATTTTAGCCATTTTTTGACGTGAAATTGTAAACATGTGGCCATGGATTTTGAAAATTCTAGAGAGAATTTTAAAAGCTTCAACAGAATTTCAACAATTTTGAGAGGGATTTGAAAAGTTTCAATGGGAATGGGAAGAATTGGGACAAAAATTGGAAAATTTTTAAGGGACTTTGAAAAAATTTCAACTGGAATTTTAGCAATTTTCTTACGTGAAATTGTAAACATGTTGACATGGATTTTGAAAATTCTAGAGAGAATTTTAAAAGCTTCAAGAGAATTTCAACAATTTTGAGAGGGATTTGAAAAGTTTCAATGGGAATGGGAAGAATTCGGACAAAAATTGGAAAATTTTTAAGGGACTTTGAAAAAATTTCAACTGGAATTTTAGCCATTTTTTTATGTGAAATTGTAAACATGTGGACATGGATTTTGAAAATTCTAGAGAGAATTTTAAAAGCTTCAACAGAATTTCAACAATTTTGAGAGGGATTTGAAAAGTTTCAATGGGAATGGGAAGAATTGGGACAAAAATTGGAAAATTTTTAAGGGACTTTGAAAAAATTTCAACTGGAATTTTAGCCATTTATTTATGTGAAATTGTAAACATGTGGACATGGATTTTGAAAATTCTAGAGAGAATTTTAAAAGCTTCAAGAGAATTTCAACAATTTTGAGAGGGATTTGAAAAGTTTCAATGGGAATGGGAAGAATTGGGACAAAAATTGGAAAATTTTTAAGGGACTTTGAAAAAATTTCAACTGGAATTTTAGCCATTTTTTTATGTGAAATTGTAAACATGTGGCCATGGATTTTGAAAATTCTAGAGAGAATTTTAAAAGCTTCAACAGAATTTCAACAATTTTGAGAGGGATTTGAAAAGTTTCAATGGGAATGGGAAGAATTGGGACAAAAATGGGAAAATTTTTAAGGGACTTTGAAAAAATTTCAACTGGAATTTTAGCCATTTTTTGACGTGAAATTGTAAACATGTGGCCATGGATTTTGAAAATTCTAGAGAGAATTTTAAAAGCTTCAAGAGAATTTCAACAATTTTGAGAGGGATTTGAAAAGTTTCAATGGGAATGGGAAGAATTGGGACAAAAATTGGAAAATTTTTAAGGGACTTTGAAAAAATTTCAACTGGAATTTTAGCCATTTTTTTATGTGAAATTGTAAACATGTGGCCATGGATTTTGAAAATTCTAGAGAGAATTTTAAAAGCTTCAACAGAATTTCAACAATTTTGAGAGGGATTTGAAAAGTTTCAATGGGAATGGGAAGAATTGGGACAAAAATTGGAAAATTTTTAAGGGACTTTGAAAAAATTTCAACTGGAATTTTAGCCATTTTTTGACGTGAAATTGTAAACATGTGGCCATGGATTTTGAAAATTCTAGAGAGAATTTTAAAAGCTTCAAGAGAATTTCAACAATTTTGAGAGGGATTTGAAAAGTTTCAATGGGAATGGGAAGAATTGGGACAAAAATTGGAAAATTTTTAAGGGACTTTGAAAAAATTTCAACTGGAATTTTAGCCATTTTTTGACGTGAAATTGTAAACATGTGGCCATGGATTTTGAAAATTCTAGAGAGAATTTTAAAAGCTTCAACAGAATTTCAACAATTTTGAGAGGGATTTGAAAAGTTTCAATGGGAATGGGAAGAATTGGGACAAAATTTGGAAAACTTTTCAGGGACTTTGAAAAAATTTCAACTGGAATTTTAGCCATTTTTTGACGTGAAATTGTAAACATGTGGCCATGGATTTTGAAAATTCTAGAGAGAATTTTAAAAGCTTCAAGAGAATTTCAACAATTTTGAGAGGGATTTGAAAAGTTTCGATGGGAATGGGAAGAATTGGGACAAAAATTGGAAAATTTTTAAGGGACTTTGAAAAAATTTCAACTGGAATTTTAGCCATTTTTTTATGTGAAATTGTAAACATGTGGCCATGGATTTTGAAAATTCTAGAGAGAATTTTAAAAGCTTCAAGAGAATTTCAACAATTTTGAGAGGGATTTGAAAAGTTTCAATGGGAATGGGAAGAATTGGGACAAAAATTGGAAAATTTTTAAGGGACTTTGAAAAAATTTCAACTGGAATTTTAGCCATTTTTTGACATGAAATTGTGAACATGTGGACATGGATTTTGAAAATTCTAGAGAGAATTTTTAAAGCTTCAACAGAATTTCAACAATTTTGAGAGGGATTTGAAAAGTTTCAATGGGAATGGGAAGAATTGGGACAAAAATTGGAAAATTTTTAAGGGACTTTGAAAAAATTTCAAGTGGAATTTTAGCAATTTTTTGACATGAAATTGTAAACATGTGGACATGGATTTTGAAAATTCTAGAGAGAATTTTAAAAGCTTCAACAGAATTTCAACAATTTTGAGAGGGATTTGAAAAGTTTCAATGGGAATGGGAAGAATTGGGACAAAAATTGGAAAATTTTTAAGGGACTTTGAAAAAATTTCAACTGGAATTTTAGCCATTTTTTGACGTGAAATTGTAAACATGTGGCCATGGATTTTTAAAATTCTAGAGAGAATTTTAAAAGCTTCAAGAGAATTTCAACAATTTTGAGAGGGATTTGAAAAGTTTCAATGGGAATGGGAAGAATTGGGACAAAAATTGGAAAATTTTTAAGGGACTTTGAAAAAATTTCAACTGGAATTTTAGCCATTTTTTGACGTGAAATTGTAAACATGTGGACATGGATTTTGAAACTTCTAGAGAGAATTTTAAAAGCTTCAAGAGAATTTCAACAATTTTGAGAGGGATTTGAAAAGTTTCAATGGGAATGGGAAGAATTGGGACAAAAATTGGAAAATTTTTAAGGGACTTTGAAAAAATTTCAACTGGAATTTTAGCCATTTTTTTATGTGAAATTGTAAACATGTTGAAGTGGATTTTGAAAATTCTAGAGAGAATTTTAAAAGCTTCAAGAGAATTTCAACAATTTTGAGAGGGATTTGAAAAGTTTCAATGGGAATGGGAAGAATTGGGACAAAAATTGGAAAATTTTTAAGGGACTTTGAAAAAATTTCAACTGGAATTTTAGCAATATATTTATGTGAAATTGTAAACATGTGGACATGGATTTTGAAAATTCTAGAGAGAATTTTAAAAGCTTCAACAGAATTTCAACAATTTTGAGAGGGATTTGAAAAGTTTCAATGGGAATGGGAAGAATTGGGACAAAAATTGGAAAATTTTTAAGGGACTTTGAAAAAATTTCAACTGGAATTTTAGCCATTTTTTGACGTGAAATTGTAAACATGTGGCCATGGATTTTGAAAATTCTAGAGAGAATTTTAAAAGCTTCAAGAGAATTTCAACAATTTTGAGAGGGATTTGAAAAGTTTCAATGGGAATGGGAAGAATTGGGACAAAAATTGGAAAATTTTTAAGGGACTTTGAAAAAATTTCAACTGGAATTTTAGCAATTTTTTTATGTGAAATTGTAAACATGTGGCCATGGATTTTGAAAATTCTAGAGAGAATTTTAAAAGCTTCAAGAGAATTTCAACAATTTTGAGAGGGATTTGAAAAGTTTCAATGGGAATGGGAAGAATTGGGACAAAAATTGGAAAATTTTTAAGGGACTTTGAAAAAATTTCAACTGGAATTTTAGCCATTTTTTGACGTGAAATTGTAAACATGTGGCCATGGATTTTGAAAATTCTAGAGAGAATTTTAAAAGCTTCAACAGAATTTCAACAATTTTGAGAGGGATTTGAAAAGTTTCAATGGGAATGGGAAGAATTGGGACAAAATTTGGAAAACTTTTCAGGGACTTTGAAAAAATTTCAACTGGAATTTTAGCCATTTTTTGACGTGAAATTGTAAACATGTGGCCATGGATTTTGAAAATTCTAGAGAGAATTTTAAAAGCTTCAAGAGAATTTCAACAATTTTGAGAGGGATTTGAAAAGTTTCGATGGGAATGGGAAGAATTGGGACAAAAATTGGAAAATTTTTAAGGGACTTTGAAAAAATTTCAACTGGAATTTTAGCCATTTTTTTATGTGAAATTGTAAACATGTGGCCATGGATTTTGAAAATTCTAGAGAGAATTTTAAAAGCTTCAAGAGAATTTCAACAATTTTGAGAGGGATTTGAAAAGTTTCAATGGGAATGGGAAGAATTGGGACAAAAATTGGAAAATTTTTAAGGGACTTTGAAAAAATTTCAACTGGAATTTTAGCCATTTTTTGACATGAAATTGTGAACATGTGGACATGGATTTTGAAAATTCTAGAGAGAATTTTTAAAGCTTCAACAGAATTTCAACAATTTTGAGAGGGATTTGAAAAGTTTCAATGGGAATGGGAAGAATTGGGACAAAAATTGGAAAATTTTTAAGGGACTTTGAAAAAATTTCAAGTGGAATTTTAGCAATTTTTTGACATGAAATTGTAAACATGTGGACATGGATTTTGAAAATTCTAGAGAGAATTTTAAAAGCTTCAACAGAATTTCAACAATTTTGAGAGGGATTTGAAAAGTTTCAATGGGAATGGGAAGAATTGGGACAAAAATTGGAAAATTTTTAAGGGACTTTGAAAAAATTTCAACTGGAATTTTAGCCATTTTTTGACGTGAAATTGTAAACATGTGGCCATGGATTTTTAAAATTCTAGAGAGAATTTTAAAAGCTTCAAGAGAATTTCAACAATTTTGAGAGGGATTTGAAAAGTTTCAATGGGAATGGGAAGAATTGGGACAAAAATTGGAAAATTTTTAAGGGACTTTGAAAAAATTTCAACTGGAATTTTAGCCATTTTTTGACGTGAAATTGTAAACATGTGGACATGGATTTTGAAACTTCTAGAGAGAATTTTAAAAGCTTCAAGAGAATTTCAACAATTTTGAGAGGGATTTGAAAAGTTTCAATGGGAATGGGAAGAATTGGGACAAAAATTGGAAAATTTTTAAGGGACTTTGAAAAAATTTCAACTGGAATTTTAGCCATTTTTTTATGTGAAATTGTAAACATGTTGAAGTGGATTTTGAAAATTCTAGAGAGAATTTTAAAAGCTTCAAGAGAATTTCAACAATTTTGAGAGGGATTTGAAAAGTTTCAATGGGAATGGGAAGAATTGGGACAAAAATTGGAAAATTTTTAAGGGACTTTGAAAAAATTTCAACTGGAATTTTAGCAATATATTTATGTGAAATTGTAAACATGTGGACATGGATTTTGAAAATTCTAGAGAGAATTTTAAAAGCTTCAACAGAATTTCAACAATTTTGAGAGGGATTTGAAAAGTTTCAATGGGAATGGGAAGAATTGGGACAAAAATTGGAAAATTTTTAAGGGACTTTGAAAAAATTTCAACTGGAATTTTAGCCATTTTTTGACGTGAAATTGTAAACATGTGGCCATGGATTTTGAAAATTCTAGAGAGAATTTTAAAAGCTTCAAGAGAATTTCAACAATTTTGAGAGGGATTTGAAAAGTTTCAATGGGAATGGGAAGAATTGGGACAAAAATTGGAAAATTTTTAAGGGACTTTGAAAAAATTTCAAGTGGAATTTTAGCAATTTTTTTATGTGAAATTGTAAACATGTGGACATGGATTTTGAAAATTCTAGAGAGAATTTTAAAAGCTTCAAGAGAATTTCAACAATTTTGAGAGGGATTTGAAAAGTTTCAATGGGAATGGGAAGAATTGGGACAAAAATTGGAAAATTTTTCAGGGACTTTGAAAAAATTTCAACTGGAATTTTAGCAATTTATTTATGTGAAATTGTAAACATGTGGCCATGGATTTTGAAAATTCTAGAGAGAATTTTAAAAGCTTCAAGAGAATTTCAACAATTTTGAGAGGGATTTGAAAAGTTTCAATGGGAATGGGAAGAATTGGGACAAAAATTGGAAAATTTTTAAGGGACTTTGAAAAAATTTCAACTGGAATTTTAGCCATTTTTTGACGTGAAATTGTAAACACGTGGCCATGGATTTTGAAAATTCTAGAGAGAATTTTAAAAGCTTCAAGAGAATTTCAACAATTTTGAGAGGGATTTGAAAAGTTTCAATGGGAATGGGAAGAATTGGGACAAAAATTGGAAAATTTTTAAGGGACTTTGAAAAAATTTCAACTGGAATTTTAGCAATTTATTTATGTGAAATTGTAAACATGTGGACATGGATTTTGAAAATTCTAGAGAGAATTTTAAAAGCTTCAAGAGAATTTCAACAATTTTGAGAGGGATTTGAAAAGTTTCAATGGGAATGGGAAGAATTGGGACAAAAATTGGAAAATTTTTAAGGGACTTTGAAAAAATTTCAACTGGAATTTTAGCCATTTTTTTATGTGAAATTGTAAACATGTGGACATGGATTTTGAAAATTCTAGAGAGAATTTTAAAAGCTTCAAGAGAATTTCAACAATTTTGAGAGGGATTTGAAAAGTTTCAATGGGAATGGGAAGAATTGGGACAAAAATTGGAAAATTTTTCAGGGACTTTGAAAAAATTTCAACTGGAATTTTAGCCATTTTTTGACGTGAAATTGTAAACATGTGGCCATGGATTTTGAAAATTCTAGAGAGAATTTTAAAAGCTTCAACAGAATTTCAACAATTTTGAGAGGGATTTGAAAAGTTTCAATGGGAATGGGAAGAATTGGGACAAAAATTGGAAAATTTTTAAGGGACTTTGAAAAAATTTCAACTGGAATTTTAGCCATTTTTTTATGTGAAATTGTAAACATGTGGCCATGGATTTTGAAAATTCTAGAGAGAATTTTAAAAGCTTCAAGAGAATTTCAACAATTTTGAGAGGGATTTGAAAAGTTTCAATGGGAATGGGAAGAATTGGGACAAAAATTGGAAAACTTTTAAGGGACTTTGAAAAAATTTCAACTGGAATTTTAGCCATTTTTTGACATGAAATTGTAAACATGTGGACATGGATTTTGAAAATTCTAGAGAGAATTTTAAAAGCTTTAACAGAATTTCTACAATTTTGAGAGGGATTTGAAAAGTTTCGATGGGAATGGGAAGAATTGGGACAAAAATTGGAAAATTTTTAAGGGACTTTGAAAAAATTTCAACTGGAATTTTAGCAATTTTTTATGTGAAATTGTAAACATGTGGACATGGATTTTGAAAATTCTAGAGAGAATTTTAAAAGCTTCAAGAGAATTTCAACAATTTTGAGAGGGATTTGAAAAGTTTCGATGGGAATGGGAAGAATTGGGACAAAAATTGGAAAATTTTTAAGGGACTTTGAAAAAATTTCAACTGGAATTTTAGCAATTTTTTATGTGAAATTGTAAACATGTGGCCATGGATTTTGAAAATTCTAGAGAGAATTTTAAAAGCTTCAAGAGAATTTCAACAATTTTGAGAGGGATTTGAAAAGTTTCAATGGGAATGGGAAGAATTGGGACAAAAATTGGAAAATTTTTAAGGGACTTTGAAAAAATTTCAACTGGAATTTTAGCCATTTTTTGACGTGAAATTGTAAACATGTGGCCATGGATTTTGAAAATTCTAGAGAGAATTTTAAAAGCTTCAAGAGAATTTCAACAATTTTGAGAGGGATTTGAAAAGTTTCAATGGGAATGGGAAGAATTGGGACAAAAATTGGAAAATTTTTAAGGGACTTTGAAAAAATTTCAACTGGAATTTTAGCAATTTATTTATGTGAAATTGTAAACATGTGGACATGGATTTTGAAAATTCTAGAGAGAATTTTAAAAGCTTCAAGAGAATTTCAACAATTTTGAGAGGGATTTGAAAAGTTTCAATGGGAATGGGAAGAATTGGGACAAAAATTGGAAAATTTTTAAGGGACTTTGAAAAAATTTCAACTGGAATTTTAGCCATTTTTTTATGTGAAATTGTAAACATGTGGACATGGATTTTTAAAATTCTAGAGAGAATTTTAAAAGCTTTAACAGAATTTCTACAATTTTGAGAGGGATTTGAAAAGTTTCAATGGGAATGGGAAGAATTGGGACAGAAATTGGAAAACTTTTCAGGGACTTTGAAAAAATTTCAACTGGAATTTTAGCCATTTTTTGACGTGAAATTGTAAACATGTGGACATGGATTTTGAAAATTCTTGAGAGAATTTTAAAAGCTTCAAGAGAATTTCAACAATTTTGAGAGGGATTTGAAAAGTTTCAATGGGAATGGGAAGAATTGGGGCAAAAATTGGAAAACTTTTCAGGGACTTTGAAAAAATTTCAACTGGAATTTTAGCAATTTTTTTATGTGAAATTGTAAACATGTGGCCATGGATTTTGAAAATTCTAGAGAGAATTTTAAAAGCTTCAACAGAATTTCAACAATTTTGAGAGGGATTTGAAAAGTTTCAATGGGAATGGGAAGAATTGGGACAAAAATTGGAAAATTTTTAAGGGACTTTGAAAAAATTTCAACTGGAATTTTAGCCATTTTTTGACGTGAAATTGTAAACATGTGGCCATGGATTTTGAAAATTCTAGAGAGAATTTTAAAAGCTTCAAGAGAATTTCAACAATTTTGAGAGGGATTTGAAAAGTTTCAATGGGAATGGGAAGAATTGGGACAAAAATTGGAAAATTTTTAAGGGACTTTGAAAAAATTTCAACTGGAATTTTAGCCATTTTTTTATGTGAAATTGTAAACATGTGGCCATGGATTTTGAAAATTCTAGAGAGAATTTTAAAAGCTTCAACAGAATTTCAACAATTTTGAGAGGGATTTGAAAAGTTTCAATGGGAATGGGAAGAATTGGGACAAAAATTGGAAAATTTTTAAGGGACTTTGAAAAAATTTCAACTGGAATTTTAGCCATTTTTTGACGTGAAATTGTAAACATGTGGCCATGGATTTTGAAAATTCTAGAGAGAATTTTAAAAGCTTCAAGAGAATTTCAACAATTTTGAGAGGGATTTGAAAAGTTTCAATGGGAATGGGAAGAATTGGGACAAAAATTGGAAAATTTTTAAGGGACTTTGAAAAAATTTCAACTGGAATTTTAGCCATTTTTTGACGTGAAATTGTAAACATGTGGCCATGGATTTTGAAAATTCTAGAGAGAATTTTAAAAGCTTCAAGAGAATTTCAACAATTTTGAGAGGGATTTGAAAAGTTTCAATGGGAATGGGAAGAATTGGGACAAAAATTGGAAAACTTTTAAGGGACTTTGAAAAACTTTCAACTGGAATTTTAGCCATTTTTTGACGTGAAATTGTAAACATGTGGCCATGGATTTTGAAAATTCTAGAGAGAATTTTAAAAGCTTCAAGAGAATTTCAACAATTTTGAGAGGGATTTGAAAAGTTTCGATGGGAATGGGAAGAATTGGGACAAAAATTGGAAAATTTTTAAGGGACTTTGAAAAAATTTCAACTGGAATTTTAGCCATTTTTTTATGTGAAATTGTAAACATGTGGCCATGGATTTTGAAAATTCTAGAGAGAATTTTAAAAGCTTCAAGAGAATTTCAACAATTTTGAGAGGGATTTGAAAAGTTTCAATGGGAATGGGAAGAATTGGGACAAAAATTGGAAAATTTTTAAGGGACTTTGAAAAAATTTCAACTGGAATTTTAGCCATTTTTTGACATGAAATTGTGAACATGTGGACATGGATTTTGAAAATTCTAGAGAGAATTTTTAAAGCTTCAACAGAATTTCAACAATTTTGAGAGGGATTTGAAAAGTTTCAATGGGAATGGGAAGAATTGGGACAAAAATTGGAAAATTTTTAAGGGACTTTGAAAAAATTTCAAGTGGAATTTTAGCAATTTTTTGACATGAAATTGTAAACATGTGGACATGGATTTTGAAAATTCTAGAGAGAATTTTAAAAGCTTCAACAGAATTTCAACAATTTTGAGAGGGATTTGAAAAGTTTCAATGGGAATGGGAAGAATTGGGACAAAAATTGGAAAATTTTTAAGGGACTTTGAAAAAATTTCAACTGGAATTTTAGCCATTTTTTGACGTGAAATTGTAAACATGTGGCCATGGATTTTTAAAATTCTAGAGAGAATTTTAAAAGCTTCAAGAGAATTTCAACAATTTTGAGAGGGATTTGAAAAGTTTCAATGGGAATGGGAAGAATTGGGACAAAAATTGGAAAATTTTTAAGGGACTTTGAAAAAATTTCAACTGGAATTTTAGCCATTTTTTGACGTGAAATTGTAAACATGTGGACATGGATTTTGAAACTTCTAGAGAGAATTTTAAAAGCTTCAAGAGAATTTCAACAATTTTGAGAGGGATTTGAAAAGTTTCAATGGGAATGGGAAGAATTGGGACAAAAATTGGAAAATTTTTAAGGGACTTTGAAAAAATTTCAACTGGAATTTTAGCCATTTTTTTATGTGAAATTGTAAACATGTTGAAGTGGATTTTGAAAATTCTAGAGAGAATTTTAAAAGCTTCAAGAGAATTTCAACAATTTTGAGAGGGATTTGAAAAGTTTCAATGGGAATGGGAAGAATTGGGACAAAAATTGGAAAATTTTTAAGGGACTTTGAAAAAATTTCAACTGGAATTTTAGCCATTTTTTTATGTGAAATTGTAAACATGTGGCCATGGATTTTGAAAATTCTAGAGAGAATTTTAAAAGCTTCAAGAGAATTTCAACAATTTTGAGAGGGATTTGAAAAGTTTCAATGGGAATGGGAAGAATTGGGACAAAAATTGGAAAACTTTTAAGGGACTTTGAAAAAATTTCAACTGGAATTTTAGCCATTTTTTGACATGAAATTGTAAACATGTGGACATGGATTTTGAAAATTCTAGAGAGAATTTTAAAAGCTTTAACAGAATTTCTACAATTTTGAGAGGGATTTGAAAAGTTTCGATGGGAATGGGAAGAATTGGGACAAAAATTGGAAAATTTTTAAGGGACTTTGAAAAAATTTCAACTGGAATTTTAGCAATTTTTTATGTGAAATTGTAAACATGTGGACATGGATTTTGAAAATTCTAGAGAGAATTTTAAAAGCTTCAAGAGAATTTCAACAATTTTGAGAGGGATTTGAAAAGTTTCGATGGGAATGGGAAGAATTGGGACAAAAATTGGAAAATTTTTAAGGGACTTTGAAAAAATTTCAACTGGAATTTTAGCAATTTTTTATGTGAAATTGTAAACATGTGGCCATGGATTTTGAAAATTCTAGAGAGAATTTTAAAAGCTTCAAGAGAATTTCAACAATTTTGAGAGGGATTTGAAAAGTTTCAATGGGAATGGGAAGAATTGGGACAAAAATTGGAAAATTTTTAAGGGACTTTGAAAAAATTTCAACTGGAATTTTAGCCATTTTTTGACGTGAAATTGTAAACATGTGGCCATGGATTTTGAAAATTCTAGAGAGAATTTTAAAAGCTTCAAGAGAATTTCAACAATTTTGAGAGGGATTTGAAAAGTTTCAATGGGAATGGGAAGAATTGGGACAAAAATTGGAAAATTTTTAAGGGACTTTGAAAAAATTTCAACTGGAATTTTAGCAATTTATTTATGTGAAATTGTAAACATGTGGACATGGATTTTGAAAATTCTAGAGAGAATTTTAAAAGCTTCAAGAGAATTTCAACAATTTTGAGAGGGATTTGAAAAGTTTCAATGGGAATGGGAAGAATTGGGACAAAAATTGGAAAATTTTTAAGGGACTTTGAAAAAATTTCAACTGGAATTTTAGCCATTTTTTTATGTGAAATTGTAAACATGTGGACATGGATTTTGAAAATTCTAGAGAGAATTTTAAAAGCTTCAAGAGAATTTCAACAATTTTGAGAGGGATTTGAAAAGTTTCAATGGGAATGGGAAGAATTGGGACAAAAATTGGAAAATTTTTAAGGGACTTTGAAAAAATTTCAACTGGAATTTTAGCCATTTTGTTACGTGAAATTGTAAACATGTGGCCATGGATTTTGAAAATTCTAGAAAGAATTTTAAAAGCTTCAACAGAATTTCAACAATTTTGAGAGGGATTTGAAAAGTTTCAATGGGAATGGGAAGAATTGGGACAAAAATTGGAAAATTTTTAAGGGACTTTGAAAAACTTTCAACTGGAATTTTAGCCATTTTTTTATGTGAAATTGTAAACATGTGGACATGGATTTTGAAAATTCTAGAGAGAATTTTAAAAGCTTCAACAGAATTTCAACAATTTTGAGAGGGATTTGAAAAGTTTCAATGGGAATGGGAAGAATTGGGACAAAAATTGGAAAACTTTTAAGGGACTTTGAAAAAATTTCAACTGGAATTTTAGCCATTTTTTGACATGAAATTGTAAACATGTGGACATGGATTTTGAAAATTCTAGAGAGAATTTTAAAAGCTTTAACAGAATTTCTACAATTTTGAGAGGGATTTGAAAAGTTTCGATGGGAATGGGAAGAATTGGGACAAAAATTGGAAAATTTTTAAGGGACTTTGAAAAAATTTCAACTGGAATTTTAGCAATTTTTTATGTGAATTTGTAAACATGTGGCCATGGATTTTGAAAATTCTAGAGAGAATTTTAAAAGCTTCAAGAGAATTTCAACAATTTTGAGAGGGATTTGAAAAGTTTCAATGGGAATGGGAAGAATTGGGACAAAAATTGGAAAATTTTTAAGGGACTTTGAAAAAATTTCAACTGGAATTTTAGCCATTTTTTTATGTGAAATTGTAAACATGTGGACATGGATTTTGAAAATTCTAGAGAGAATTTTAAAAGCTTCAAGAGAATTTCAACAATTTTGAGAGGGATTTGAAAAGTTTCAATGGGAATGGGAAGAATTGGGACAGAAATTGGAAAACTTTTCAGGGACTTTGAAAAAATTTCAACTGGAATTTTAGCCATTTTTTGACGTGAAATTGTAAACATGTGGACATGGATTTTGAAAATTCTTGAGAGAATTTTAAAAGCTTCAAGAGAATTTCAACAATTTTGAGAGGGATTTGAAAAGTTTCAATGGGAATGGGAAGAATTGGGGCAAAAATTGGAAAACTTTTCAGGGACTTTGAAAAAATTTCAACTGGAATTTTAGCAATTTTTTTATGTGAAATTGTAAACATGTGGCCATGGATTTTGAAAATTCTAGAGAGAATTTTAAAAGCTTCAACAGAATTTCAACAATTTTGAGAGGGATTTGAAAAGTTTCAATGGGAATGGGAAGAATTGGGACAAAAATTGGAAAATTTTTAAGGGACTTTGAAAAAATTTCAACTGGAATTTTAGCCATTTTTTGACGTGAAATTGTAAACATGTGGCCATGGATTTTGAAAATTCTAGAGAGAATTTTAAAAGCTTCAAGAGAATTTCAACAATTTTGAGAGGGATTTGAAAAGTTTCAATGGGAATGGGAAGAATTGGGACAAAAATTGGAAAATTTTTAAGGGACTTTGAAAAAATTTCAACTGGAATTTTAGCCATTTTTTTATGTGAAATTGTAAACATGTGGCCATGGATTTTGAAAATTCTAGAGAGAATTTTAAAAGCTTCAACAGAATTTCAACAATTTTGAGAGGGATTTGAAAAGTTTCAATGGGAATGGGAAGAATTGGGACAAAAATTGGAAAATTTTTAAGGGACTTTGAAAAAATTTCAACTGGAATTTTAGCCATTTTTTGACGTGAAATTGTAAACATGTGGCCATGGATTTTGAAAATTCTAGAGAGAATTTTAAAAGCTTCAAGAGAATTTCAACAATTTTGAGAGGGATTTGAAAAGTTTCAATGGGAATGGGAAGAATTGGGACAAAAATTGGAAAATTTTTAAGGGACTTTGAAAAAATTTCAACTGGAATTTTAGCCATTTTTTGACGTGAAATTGTAAACATGTGGCCATGGATTTTGAAAATTCTAGAGAGAATTTTAAAAGCTTCAAGAGAATTTCAACAATTTTGAGAGGGATTTGAAAAGTTTCAATGGGAATGGGAAGAATTGGGACAAAAATTGGAAAACTTTTAAGGGACTTTGAAAAACTTTCAACTGGAATTTTAGCCATTTTTTGACGTGAAATTGTAAACATGTGGACATGGATTTTGAAAATTCTAGAGAGAATTTTAAAAGCTTCAAGAGAATTTCAACAATTTTGAGAGGGATTTGAAAAGTTTCGATGGGAATGGGAAGAATTGGGACAAAAATTGGAAAATTTTTAAGGGACTTTGAAAAAATTTCAACTGGAATTTTAGCCATTTTTTTATGTGAAATTGTAAACATGTGGCCATGGATTTTGAAAATTCTAGAGAGAATTTTAAAAGCTTCAAGAGAATTTCAACAATTTTGAGAGGGATTTGAAAAGTTTCAATGGGAATGGGAAGAATTGGGACAAAAATTGGAAAATTTTTAAGGGACTTTGAAAAAATTTCAACTGGAATTTTAGCCATTTTTTGACATGAAATTGTGAACATGTGGACATGGATTTTGAAAATTCTAGAGAGAATTTTTAAAGCTTCAACAGAATTTCAACAATTTTGAGAGGGATTTGAAAAGTTTCAATGGGAATGGGAAGAATTGGGACAAAAATTGGAAAATTTTTAAGGGACTTTGAAAAAATTTCAAGTGGAATTTTAGCAATTTTTTGACATGAAATTGTAAACATGTGGACATGGATTTTGAAAATTCTAGAGAGAATTTTAAAAGCTTCAACAGAATTTCAACAATTTTGAGAGGGATTTGAAAAGTTTCAATGGGAATGGGAAGAATTGGGACAAAAATTGGAAAATTTTTAAGGGACTTTGAAAAAATTTCAACTGGAATTTTAGCCATTTTTTGACGTGAAATTGTAAACATGTGGCCATGGATTTTTAAAATTCTAGAGAGAATTTTAAAAGCTTCAAGAGAATTTCAACAATTTTGAGAGGGATTTGAAAAGTTTCAATGGGAATGGGAAGAATTGGGACAAAAATTGGAAAATTTTTAAGGGACTTTGAAAAAATTTCAACTGGAATTTTAGCCATTTTTTGACGTGAAATTGTAAACATGTGGACATGGATTTTGAAAATTCTAGAGAGAATTTTAAAAGCTTCAAGAGAATTTCAACAATTTTGAGAGGGATTTGAAAAGTTTCAATGGGAATGGGAAGAATTGGGACAAAAATTGGAAAATTTTTAAGGGACTTTGAAAAAATTTCAACTGGAATTTTAGCCATTTTTTTATGTGAAATTGTAAACATGTTGAAGTGGATTTTGAAAATTCTAGAGAGAATTTTAAAAGCTTCAAGAGAATTTCAACAATTTTGAGAGGGATTTGAAAAGTTTCAATGGGAATGGGAAGAATTGGGACAAAAATTGGAAAATTTTTAAGGGACTTTGAAAAAATTTCAACTGGAATTTTAGCAATATATTTATGTGAAATTGTAAACATGTGGACATGGATTTTGAAAATTCTAGAGAGAATTTTAAAAGCTTCAAGAGAATTTCAACAATTTTGAGAGGGATTTGAAAAGTTTCAATGGGAATGGGAAGAATTGGGACAAAAATTGGAAAATTTTTAAGGGACTTTGAAAAAATTTCAACTGGAATTTTAGCCATTTTTTTATGTGAAATTGTAAACATGTGGCCATGGATTTTGAAAATTCTAGAGAGAATTTTAAAAGCTTCAAGAGAATTTCAACAATTTTGAGAGGGATTTGAAAAGTTTCAATGGGAATGGGAAGAATTGGGACAAAAATTGGAAAATTTTTAAGGGACTTTGAAAAAATTTCAACTGGAATTTTAGCCATTTTTTTATGTGAAATTGTAAACATGTGGCCATGGATTTTGAAAATTCTAGAGAGAATTTTAAAAGCTTCAAGAGAATTTCAACAATTTTGAGAGGGATTTGAAAAGTTTCAATGGGAATGGGAAGAATTGGGACAAAAATTGGAAAATTTTTAAGGGACTTTGAAAAAATTTCAACTGGAATTTTAGCCATTTTGTTACGTGAAATTGTAAACATGTGGCCATGGATTTTGAAAATTCTAGAGAGAATTTTAAAAGCTTCAACAGAATTTCAACAATTTTGAGAGGGATTTGAAAAGTTTCAATGGGAATGGGAAGAATTGGGACAAAAATTGGAAAATTTTTAAGGGACTTTGAAAAAATTTCAACTGGAATTTTAGCCATTTTTTGACGTGAAATTGTAAACATGTGGCCATGGATTTTGAAAATTCTAGAGAGAATTTTAAAAGCTTCAAGAGAATTTCAACAATTTTGAGAGGGATTTGAAAAGTTTCAATGGGAATGGGAAGAATTGGGACAAAAATTGGAAAATTTTTAAGGGACTTTGAAAAAATTTCAACTGGAATTTTAGCAATTTATTTATGTGAAATTGTAAACATGTGGACATGGATTTTGAAAATTCTAGAGAGAATTTTAAAAGCTTCAAGAGAATTTCAACAATTTTGAGAGGGATTTGAAAAGTTTCAATGGGAATGGGAAGAATTGGGACAAAAATTGGAAAATTTTTAAGGGACTTTGAAAAAATTTCAACTGGAATTTTAGCCATTTTTTTATGTGAAATTGTAAACATGTGGACATGGATTTTGAAAATTCTAGAGAGAATTTTAAAAGCTTCAAGAGAATTTCAACAATTTTGAGAGGGATTTGAAAAGTTTCAATGGGAATGGGAAGAATTGGGACAAAAATTGGAAAACTTTTAAGGGACTTTGAAAAAATTTCAACTGGAATTTTAGCCATTTTTTGACATGAAATTGTAAACATGTGGACATGGATTTTGAAAATTCTAGAGAGAATTTTAAAAGCTTCAAGAGAATTTCAACAATTTTGAGAGGGATTTGAAAAGTTTCGATGGGAATGGGAAGAATTGGGACAAAAATTGGAAAATTTTTAAGGGACTTTGAAAAAATTTCAACTGGAATTTTAGCAATTTTTTATGTGAAATTGTAAACATGTGGCCATGGATTTTGAAAATTCTAGAGAGAATTTTAAAAGCTTCAAGAGAATTTCAACAATTTTGAGAGGGATTTGAAAAGTTTCGATGGGAATGGGAAGAATTGGGACAAAAATTGGAAAATTTTTAAGGGACTTTGAAAAAATTTCAACTGGAATTTTAGCAATTTTTTATGTGAAATTGTAAACATGTGGCCATGGATTTTGAAAATTCTAGAGAGAATTTTAAAAGCTTCAAGAGAATTTCAACAATTTTGAGAGGGATTTGAAAAGTTTCAATGGGAATGGGAAGAATTGGGACAAAAATTGGAAAATTTTTAAGGGACTTTGAAAAAATTTCAACTGGAATTTTAGCCATTTTTTGACGTGAAATTGTAAACATGTGGCCATGGATTTTGAAAATTCTAGAGAGAATTTTAAAAGCTTCAAGAGAATTTCAACAATTTTGAGAGGGATTTGAAAAGTTTCAATGGGAATGGGAAGAATTGGGACAAAAATTGGAAAATTTTTAAGGGACTTTGAAAAAATTTCAACTGGAATTTTAGCAATTTATTTATGTGAAATTGTAAACATGTGGACATGGATTTTGAAAATTCTAGAGAGAATTTTAAAAGCTTCAAGAGAATTTCAACAATTTTGAGAGGGATTTGAAAAGTTTCAATGGGAATGGGAAGAATTGGGACAAAAATTGGAAAATTTTTAAGGGACTTTGAAAAAATTTCAACTGGAATTTTAGCCATTTTTTTATGTGAAATTGTAAACATGTGGACATGGATTTTGAAAATTCTAGAGAGAATTTTAAAAGCTTCAAGAGAATTTCAACAATTTTGAGAGGGATTTGAAAAGTTTCAATGGGAATGGGAAGAATTGGGACAAAAATTGGAAAATTTTTAAGGGACTTTGAAAAAATTTCAACTGGAATTTTAGCCATTTTGTTACGTGAAATTGTAAACATGTGGCCATGGATTTTGAAAATTCTAGAGAGAATTTTAAAAGCTTCAACAGAATTTCAACAATTTTGAGAGGGATTTGAAAAGTTTCAATGGGAATGGGAAGAATTGGGACAAAAATTGGAAAATTTTTAAGGGACTTTGAAAAACTTTCAACTGGAATTTTAGCCATTTTTTTATGTGAAATTGTAAACATGTGGACATGGATTTTGAAAATTCTAGAGAGAATTTTAAAAGCTTCAACAGAATTTCAACAATTTTGAGAGGGATTTGAAAAGTTTCAATGGGAATGGGAAGAATTGGGACAAAAATTGGAAAACTTTTAAGGGACTTTGAAAAAATTTCAACTGGAATTTTAGCCATTTTTTGACATGAAATTGTAAACATGTGGACATGGATTTTGAAAATTCTAGAGAGAATTTTAAAAGCTTTAACAGAATTTCTACAATTTTGAGAGGGATTTGAAAAGTTTCGATGGGAATGGGAAGAATTGGGACAAAAATTGGAAAATTTTTAAGGGACTTTGAAAAAATTTCAACTGGAATTTTAGCAATTTTTTATGTGAATTTGTAAACATGTGGCCATGGATTTTGAAAATTCTAGAGAGAATTTTAAAAGCTTCAAGAGAATTTCAACAATTTTGAGAGGGATTTGAAAAGTTTCAATGGGAATGGGAAGAATTGGGACAAAAATTGGAAAATTTTTAAGGGACTTTGAAAAAATTTCAACTGGAATTTTAGCCATTTTTTTATGTGAAATTGTAAACATGTGGCCATGGATTTTGAAAATTCTAGAGAGAATTTTAAAAGCTTCAAGAGAATTTCAACAATTTTGAGAGGGATTTGAAAAGTTTCAATGGGAATGGGAAGAATTGGGACAAAAATTGGAAAACTTTTAAGGGACTTTGAAAAAATTTCAACTGGAATTTTAGCCATTTTTTGACGTGAAATTGTAAACATGTGGCCATGGATTTTGAAAATTCTAGAGAGAATTTTAAAAGCTTCAACAGAATTTCAACAATTTTGAGAGGGATTTGAAAAGTTTCAATGGGAATGGGAAGAATTGGGACAAAAATTGGAAAATTTTTAAGGGACTTTGAAAAAATTTCAACTGGAATTTTAGCCATTTTTTGACGTGAAATTGTAAACATGTGGCCATGGATTTTGAAAATTCTAGAGAGAATTTTAAAAGCTTCAAGAGAATTTCAACAATTTTGAGAGGGATTTGAAAAGTTTCAATGGGAATGGGAAGAATTGGGACAAAAATTGGAAAATTTTTAAGGGACTTTGAAAAAATTTCAACTGGAATTTTAGCCATTTTTTTATGTGAAATTGTAAACATGTGGACATGGATTTTGAAAATTCTAGAGAGAATTTTAAAAGCTTCAAGAGAATTTCAACAATTTTGAGAGGGATTTGAAAAGTTTCAATGGGAATGGGAAGAATTGGGACAAAAATTGGAAAATTTTTAAGGGACTTTGAAAAAATTTCAACTGGAATTTTAGCCATTTTGTTACGTGAAATTGTAAACATGTGGCCATGGATTTTGAAAATTCTAGAGAGAATTTTAAAAGCTTCAACAGAATTTCAACAATTTTGAGAGGGATTTGAAAAGTTTCAATGGGAATGGGAAGAATTGGGACAAAAATTGGAAAATTTTTAAGGGACTTTGAAAAACTTTCAACTGGAATTTTAGCCATTTTTTTATGTGAAATTGTAAACATGTGGACATGGATTTTGAAAATTCTAGAGAGAATTTTAAAAGCTTCAACAGAATTTCAACAATTTTGAGAGGGATTTGAAAAGTTTCAATGGGAATGGGAAGAATTGGGACAAAAATTGGAAAATTTTTAAGGGACTTTGAAAAAATTTCAACTGGAATTTTAGCCATTTTTTTATGTGAAATTGTAAACATGTGGCCATGGATTTTGAAAATTCTAGAGAGAATTTTAAAAGCTTCAAGAGAATTTCAACAATTTTGAGAGGGATTTGAAAAGTTTCAATGGGAATGGGAAGAATTGGGACAAAAATTGGAAAATTTTTAAGGGACTTTGAAAAAATTTCAACTGGAATTTTAGCCATTTTGTTACGTGAAATTGTAAACATGTGGCCATGGATTTTGAAAATTCTAGAGAGAATTTTAAAAGCTTCAAGAGAATTTCAACAATTTTGAGAGGGATTTGAAAAGTTTCAATGGGAATGGGAAGAATTGGGACAAAAATTGGAAAATTTTTAAGGGACTTTGAAAAAATTTCAACTGGAATTTTAGCCATTTTTTGACGTGAAATTGTAAACATGTGGACATGGATTTTGAAACTTCTAGAGAGAATTTTAAAAGCTTCAAGAGAATTTCAACAATTTTGAGAGGGATTTGAAAAGTTTCAATGGGAATGGGAAGAATTGGGACAAAAATTGGAAAATTTTTAAGGGACTTTGAAAAAATTTCAACTGGAATTTTAGCCATTTTTTTATGTGAAATTGTAAACATGTTGAAGTGGATTTTGAAAATTCTAGAGAGAATTTTAAAAGCTTCAAGAGAATTTCAACAATTTTGAGAGGGATTTGAAAAGTTTCAATGGGAATGGGAAGAATTGGGACAAAAATTGGAAAATTTTTAAGGGACTTTGAAAAAATTTCAACTGGAATTTTAGCCATTTTTTGACGTGAAATTGTAAACATGTGGCCATGGATTTTGAAAATTCTAGAGAGAATTTTAAAAGCTTCAAGAGAATTTCAACAATTTTGAGAGGGATTTGAAAAGTTTCAATGGGAATGGGAAGAATTGGGACAAAAATTGGAAAATTTTTCAGGGACTTTGAAAAAATTTCAACTGGAATTTTAGCCATTTTTTGACGTGAAATTGTAAACATGTGGCCATGGATTTTGAAAATTCTAGAGAGAATTTTAAAAGCTTCAAGAGAATTTCAACAATTTTGAGAGGGATTTGAAAAGTTTCAATGGGAATGGGAAGAATTGGGACAAAAATTGGAAAATTTTTAAGGGACTTTGAAAAAATTTCAACTGGAATTTTAGCAATTTATTTATGTGAAATTGTAAACATGTGGACATGGATTTTGAAAATTCTAGAGAGAATTTTAAAAGCTTCAAGAGAATTTCAACAATTTTGAGAGGGATTTGAAAAGTTTCAATGGGAATGGGAAGAATTGGGACAAAAATTGGAAAATTTTTAAGGGACTTTGAAAAAATTTCAACTGGAATTTTAGCCATTTTTTTATGTGAAATTGTAAACATGTGGCCATGGATTTTGAAAATTCTAGAGAGAATTTTAAAAGCTTCAACAGAATTTCAACAATTTTGAGAGGGATTTGAAAAGTTTCAATGGGAATGGGAAGAATTGGGACAAAAATTGGAAAATTTTTAAGGGACTTTGAAAAAATTTCAACTGGAATTTTAGCCATTTTGTTACGTGAAATTGTAAACATGTGGCCATGGATTTTGAAAATTCTAGAGAGAATTTTAAAAGCTTCAAGAGAATTTCAACAATTTTGAGAGGGATTTGAAAAGTTTCAATGGAAATGGGAAGAATTGGGACAAAAATTGGAAAATTTTTAAGGGACTTTGAAAAAATTTCAACTGGAATTTTAGCCATTTTTTTATGTGAAATTGTAAACATGTGGCCATGGATTTTGAAAATTCTAGAGAGAATTTTAAAAGCTTCAAGAGAATTTCAACAATTTTGAGAGGGATTTGAAAAGTTTCAATGGGAATGGGAAGAATTGGGACAAAAATTGGAAAATTTTTAAGGGACTTTGAAAAAATTTCAACTGGAATTTTAGCCATTTTTTTATGTGAAATTGTAAACATGTGGCCATGGATTTTGAAAATTCTAGAGAGAATTTTAAAAGCTTCAAGAGAATTTCAACAATTTTGAGAGGGATTTGAAAAGTTTCAATGGGAATGGGAAGAATTGGGACAAAAATTGGAAAATTTTTAAGGGACTTTGAAAAAATTTCAACTGGAATTTTAGCCATTTTTTTATGTGAAATTGTAAACATGTGGCCATGGATTTTGAAAATTCTAGAGAGAATTTTAAAAGCTTCAAGAGAATTTCAACAATTTTGAGAGGGATTTGAAAAGTTTCAATGGGAATGGGAAGAATTGGGACAAAAATTGGAAAATTTTTAAGGGACTTTGAAAAAATTTCAACTGGAATTTTAGCCATTTTGTTACGTGAAATTGTAAACATGTGGCCATGGATTTTGAAAATTCTAGAGAGAATTTTAAAAGCTTCAACAGAATTTCAACAATTTTGAGAGGGATTTGAAAAGTTTCAATGGGAATGGGAAGAATTGGGACAAAAATTGGAAAATTTTTAAGGGACTTTGAAAAAATTTCAACTGGAATTTTAGCCATTTTTTGACGTGAAATTGTAAACATGTGGACATGGATTTTGAAACTTCTAGAGAGAATTTTAAAAGCTTCAAGAGAATTTCAACAATTTTGAGAGGGATTTGAAAAATTTCAATGGGAATGGGAAGAATTGGGACAAAAATTGGAAAATTTTTAAGGGACTTTGAAAAAATTTCAACTGGAATTTTAGCCATTTTTTTATGTGAAATTGTAAACATGTTGAAGTGGATTTTGAAAATTCTAGAGAGAATTTTAAAAGCTTCAAGAGAATTTCAACAATTTTGAGAGGGATTTGAAAAGTTTCAATGGGAATGGGAAGAATTGGGACAAAAATTGGAAAATTTTTAAGGGACTTTGAAAAAATTTCAACTGGAATTTTAGCCATTTTTTGACGTGAAATTGTAAACATGTGGCCATGGATTTTGAAAATTCTAGAGAGAATTTTAAAAGCTTCAAGAGAATTTCAACAATTTTGAGAGGGATTTGAAAAGTTTCAATGGGAATGGGAAGAATTGGGACAAAAATTGGAAAATTTTTCAGGGACTTTGAAAAAATTTCAACTGGAATTTTAGCCATTTTTTGACGTGAAATTGTAAACATGTGGCCATGGATTTTGAAAATTCTAGAGAGAATTTTAAAAGCTTCAAGAGAATTTCAACAATTTTGAGAGGGATTTGAAAAGTTTCAATGGGAATGGGAAGAATTGGGACAAAAATTGGAAAATTTTTAAGGGACTTTGAAAAAATTTCAACTGGAATTTTAGCAATTTATTTATGTGAAATTGTAAACATGTGGACATGGATTTTGAAAATTCTAGAGAGAATTTTAAAAGCTTCAAGAGAATTTCAACAATTTTGAGAGGGATTTGAAAAGTTTCAATGGGAATGGGAAGAATTGGGACAAAAATTGGAAAATTTTTAAGGGACTTTGAAAAAATTTCAACTGGAATTTTAGCCATTTTTTTATGTGAAATTGTAAACATGTGGCCATGGATTTTGAAAATTCTAGAGAGAATTTTAAAAGCTTCAAGAGAATTTCAACAATTTTGAGAGGGATTTGAAAAGTTTCAATGGGAATGGGAAGAATTGGGACAAAAATTGGAAAATTTTTAAGGGACTTTGAAAAAATTTCAACTGGAATTTTAGCCATTTTTTTATGTGAAATTGTAAACATGTGGCCATGGATTTTGAAAATTCTAGAGAGAATTTTAAAAGCTTCAAGAGAATTTCAACAATTTTGAGAGGGATTTGAAAAGTTTCAATGGGAATGGGAAGAATTGGGACAAAAATTGGAAAATTTTTAAGGGACTTTGAAAAAATTTCAACTGGAATTTTAGCCATTTTTTTATGTGAAATTGTAAACATGTGGCCATGGATTTTGAAAATTCTAGAGAGAATTTTAAAAGCTTCAAGAGAATTTCAACAATTTTGAGAGGGATTTGAAAAGTTTCAATGGGAATGGGAAGAATTGGGACAAAAATTGGAAAATTTTTAAGGGACTTTGAAAAAATTTCAACTGGAATTTTAGCCATTTTGTTACGTGAAATTGTAAACATGTGGCCATGGATTTTGAAAATTCTAGAGAGAATTTTAAAAGCTTCAAGAGAATTTCAACAATTTTGAGAGGGATTTGAAAAGTTTCAATGGGAATGGGAAGAATTGGGACAAAAATTGGAAAATTTTTAAGGGACTTTGAAAAAATTTCAACTGGAATTTTAGCCATTTTTTGACGTGAAATTGTAAACATGTGGACATGGATTTTGAAACTTCTAGAGAGAATTTTAAAAGCTTCAAGAGAATTTCAACAATTTTGAGAGGGATTTGAAAAATTTCAATGGGAATGGGAAGAATTGGGACAAAAATTGGAAAATTTTTAAGGGACTTTGAAAAAATTTCAACTGGAATTTTAGCCATTTTTTTATGTGAAATTGTAAACATGTTGAAGTGGATTTTGAAAATTCTAGAGAGAATTTTAAAAGCTTCAAGAGAATTTCAACAATTTTGAGAGGGATTTGAAAAGTTTCAATGGGAATGGGAAGAATTGGGACAAAAATTGGAAAATTTTTAAGGGACTTTGAAAAAATTTCAACTGGAATTTTAGCCATTTTTTGACGTGAAATTGTAAACATGTGGCCATGGATTTTGAAAATTCTAGAGAGAATTTTAAAAGCTTCAAGAGAATTTCAACAATTTTGAGAGGGATTTGAAAAGTTTCAATGGGAATGGGAAGAATTGGGACAAAAATTGGAAAATTTTTCAGGGACTTTGAAAAAATTTCAACTGGAATTTTAGCCATTTTTTGACGTGAAATTGTAAACATGTGGCCATGGATTTTGAAAATTCTAGAGAGAATTTTAAAAGCTTCAAGAGAATTTCAACAATTTTGAGAGGGATTTGAAAAGTTTCAATGGGAATGGGAAGAATTGGGACAAAAATTGGAAAATTTTTAAGGGACTTTGAAAAAATTTCAAGTGGAATTTTAGCAATTTTTTTATGTGAAATTGTAAACATGTGGCCATGGATTTTGAAAATTCTAGAGAGAATTTTAAAAGCTTCAAGAGAATTTCAACAATTTTGAGAGGGATTTGAAAAGTTTCAATGGGAATGGGAAGAATTGGGACAAAAATTGGAAAATTTTTAAGGGACTTTGAAAAAATTTCAACTGGAATTTTAGCCATTTTTTTATGTGAAATTGTAAACATGTGGCCATGGATTTTGAAAATTCTAGAGAGAATTTTAAAAGCTTCAAGAGAATTTCAACAATTTTGAGAGGGATTTGAAAAGTTTCAATGGGAATGGGAAGAATTGGGACAAAAATTGGAAAATTTTTAAGGGACTTTGAAAAAATTTCAACTGGAATTTTAGCCATTTTGTTACGTGAAATTGTAAACATGTGGCCATGGATTTTGAAAATTCTAGAGAGAATTTTAAAAGCTTCAAGAGAATTTCAACAATTTTGAGAGGGATTTGAAAAGTTTCAATGGAAATGGGAAGAATTGGGACAAAAATTGGAAAATTTTGAAGGGACTTTGAAAAAATTTCAACTGGAATTTTAGCCATTTTTTTGACGTGAAATTGTAAACATGTGGCCATGGACTTTGAAAATTCTAGAGAGAATTTTAAAAGCTTCAAGAGAATTTCAACAATTTTGAGAGGGATTTGAAAAGTTTCAATGGGAATGGGAAGAATTGGGACAAAAATTGGAAAACTTTTAAGGGACTTTGAAAAAATTTCAACTGGAATTTTAGCCATTTTTTGACATGAAATTGTAAACATGTGGACATGGATTTTGAAAATTCTAGAGAGAATTTTAAAAGCTTCAAGAGAATTTCAACAATTTTGAGAGGGATTTGAAAAGTTTCGATGGGAATGGGAAGAATTGGGACAAAAATTGGAAAATTTTTAAGGGACTTTGAAAAAATTTCAACTGGAATTTTAGCAATTTTTTATGTGAAATTGTAAACATGTGGCCATGGATTTTGAAAATTCTAGAGAGAATTTTAAAAGCTTCAAGAGAATTTCAACAATTTTGAGAGGGATTTGAAAAGTTTCGATGGGAATGGGAAGAATTGGGACAAAAATTGGAAAATTTTTAAGGGACTTTGAAAAAATTTCAACTGGAATTTTAGCAATTTTTTATGTGAAATTGTAAACATGTGGCCATGGATTTTGAAAATTCTAGAGAGAATTTTAAAAGCTTCAAGAGAATTTCAACAATTTTGAGAGGGATTTGAAAAGTTTCAATGGGAATGGGAAGAATTGGGACAAAAATTGGAAAATTTTTAAGGGACTTTGAAAAAATTTCAACTGGAATTTTAGCCATTTTTTGACGTGAAATTGTAAACATGTGGCCATGGATTTTGAAAATTCTAGAGAGAATTTTAAAAGCTTCAAGAGAATTTCAACAATTTTGAGAGGGATTTGAAAAGTTTCAATGGGAATGGGAAGAATTGGGACAAAAATTGGAAAATTTTTAAGGGACTTTGAAAAAATTTCAACTGGAATTTTAGCAATTTATTTATGTGAAATTGTAAACATGTGGACATGGATTTTGAAAATTCTAGAGAGAATTTTAAAAGCTTCAAGAGAATTTCAACAATTTTGAGAGGGATTTGAAAAGTTTCAATGGGAATGGGAAGAATTGGGACAAAAATTGGAAAATTTTTAAGGGACTTTGAAAAAATTTCAACTGGAATTTTAGCCATTTTTTTATGTGAAATTGTAAACATGTGGACATGGATTTTGAAAATTCTAGAGAGAATTTTAAAAGCTTCAAGAGAATTTCAACAATTTTGAGAGGGATTTGAAAAGTTTCAATGGGAATGGGAAGAATTGGGACAAAAATTGGAAAATTTTTAAGGGACTTTGAAAAAATTTCAACTGGAATTTTAGCCATTTTGTTACGTGAAATTGTAAACATGTGGCCATGGATTTTGAAAATTCTAGAGAGAATTTTAAAAGCTTCAACAGAATTTCAACAATTTTGAGAGGGATTTGAAAAGTTTCAATGGGAATGGGAAGAATTGGGACAAAAATTGGAAAATTTTTAAGGGACTTTGAAAAACTTTCAACTGGAATTTTAGCCATTTTTTTATGTGAAATTGTAAACATGTGGACATGGATTTTGAAAATTCTAGAGAGAATTTTAAAAGCTTCAACAGAATTTCAACAATTTTGAGAGGGATTTGAAAAGTTTCAATGGGAATGGGAAGAATTGGGACAAAAATTGGAAAACTTTTAAGGGACTTTGAAAAAAATTCAACTGGAATTTTAGCCATTTTTTGACATGAAATTGTAAACATGTGGACATGGATTTTGAAAATTCTAGAGAGAATTTTAAAAGCTTTAACAGAATTTCTACAATTTTGAGAGGGATTTGAAAAGTTTCGATGGGAATGGGAAGAATTGGGACAAAAATTGGAAAATTTTTAAGGGACTTTGAAAAAATTTCAACTGGAATTTTAGCAATTTTTTATGTGAATTTGTAAACATGTGGCCATGGATTTTGAAAATTCTAGAGAGAATTTTAAAAGCTTCAAGAGAATTTCAACAATTTTGAGAGGGATTTGAAAAGTTTCAATGGGAATGGGAAGAATTGGGACAAAAATTGGAAAATTTTTCAGGGACTTTGAAAAAATTTCAACTGGAATTTTAGCCATTTTTTGACGTGAAATTGTAAACATGTGGCCATGGATTTTGAAAATTCTAGAGAGAATTTTAAAAGCTTCAAGAGAATTTCAACAATTTTGAGAGGGATTTGAAAAGTTTCAATGGGAATGGGAAGAATTGGGACAAAAATTGGAAAATTTTTAAGGGACTTTGAAAAAATTTCAACTGGAATTTTAGCAATTTATTTATGTGAAATTGTAAACATGTGGACATGGATTTTGAAAATTCTAGAGAGAATTTTAAAAGCTTCAAGAGAATTTCAACAATTTTGAGAGGGATTTGAAAAGTTTCAATGGGAATGGGAAGAATTGGGACAAAAATTGGAAAATTTTTAAGGGACTTTGAAAAAATTTCAACTGGAATTTTAGCCATTTTTTTATGTGAAATTGTAAACATGTGGCCATGGATTTTGAAAATTCTAGAGAGAATTTTAAAAGCTTCAAGAGAATTTCAACAATTTTGAGAGGGATTTGAAAAGTTTCAATGGGAATGGGAAGAATTGGGACAAAAATTGGAAAATTTTTAAGGGACTTTGAAAAAATTTCAACTGGAATTTTAGCCATTTTTTTATGTGAAATTGTAAACATGTGGCCATGGATTTTGAAAATTCTAGAGAGAATTTTAAAAGCTTCAAGAGAATTTCAACAATTTTGAGAGGGATTTGAAAAGTTTCAATGGGAATGGGAAGAATTGGGACAAAAATTGGAAAATTTTTAAGGGACTTTGAAAAAATTTCAACTGGAATTTTAGCCATTTTTTTATGTGAAATTGTAAACATGTGGCCATGGATTTTGAAAATTCTAGAGAGAATTTTAAAAGCTTCAAGAGAATTTCAACAATTTTGAGAGGGATTTGAAAAGTTTCAATGGGAATGGGAAGAATTGGGACAAAAATTGGAAAATTTTTAAGGGACTTTGAAAAAATTTCAACTGGAATTTTAGCCATTTTGTTACGTGAAATTGTAAACATGTGGCCATGGATTTTGAAAATTCTAGAGAGAATTTTAAAAGCTTCAACAGAATTTCAACAATTTTGAGAGGGATTTGAAAAGTTTCAATGGGAATGGGAAGAATTGGGACAAAAATTGGAAAATTTTTAAGGGACTTTGAAAAAATTTCAACTGGAATTTTAGCCATTTTTTGACGTGAAATTGTAAACATGTGGACATGGATTTTGAAACTTCTAGAGAGAATTTTAAAAGCTTCAAGAGAATTTCAACAATTTTGAGAGGGATTTGAAAAATTTCAATGGGAATGGGAAGAATTGGGACAAAAATTGGAAAATTTTTAAGGGACTTTGAAAAAATTTCAACTGGAATTTTAGCCATTTTTTTATGTGAAATTGTAAACATGTTGAAGTGGATTTTGAAAATTCTAGAGAGAATTTTAAAAGCTTCAAGAGAATTTCAACAATTTTGAGAGGGATTTGAAAAGTTTCAATGGGAATGGGAAGAATTGGGACAAAAATTGGAAAATTTTTAAGGGACTTTGAAAAAATTTCAACTGGAATTTTAGCCATTTTTTGACGTGAAATTGTAAACATGTGGCCATGGATTTTGAAAATTCTAGAGAGAATTTTAAAAGCTTCAAGAGAATTTCAACAATTTTGAGAGGGATTTGAAAAGTTTCAATGGGAATGGGAAGAATTGGGACAAAAATTGGAAAATTTTTCAGGGACTTTGAAAAAATTTCAACTGGAATTTTAGCCATTTTTTGACGTGAAATTGTAAACATGTGGCCATGGATTTTGAAAATTCTAGAGAGAATTTTAAAAGCTTCAAGAGAATTTCAACAATTTTGAGAGGGATTTGAAAAGTTTCAATGGGAATGGGAAGAATTGGGACAAAAATTGGAAAATTTTTAAGGGACTTTGAAAAAATTTCAACTGGAATTTTAGCAATTTATTTATGTGAAATTGTAAACATGTGGACATGGATTTTGAAAATTCTAGAGAGAATTTTAAAAGCTTCAAGAGAATTTCAACAATTTTGAGAGGGATTTGAAAAGTTTCAATGGGAATGGGAAGAATTGGGACAAAAATTGGAAAATTTTTAAGGGACTTTGAAAAAATTTCAACTGGAATTTTAGCCATTTTTTTATGTGAAATTGTAAACATGTGGCCATGGATTTTGAAAATTCTAGAGAGAATTTTAAAAGCTTCAACAGAATTTCAACAATTTTGAGAGGGATTTGAAAAGTTTCAATGGGAATGGGAAGAATTGGGACAAAAATTGGAAAATTTTTCAGGGACTTTGAAAAAATTTCAACTGGAATTTTAGCCATTTTGTTACGTGAAATTGTAAACATGTGGCCATGGATTTTGAAAATTCTAGAGAGAATTTTAAAAGCTTCAAGAGAATTTCAACAATTTTGAGAGGGATTTGAAAAGTTTCAATGGAAATGGGAAGAATTGGGACAAAAATTGGAAAATTTTGAAGGGACTTTGAAAAAATTTCAACTGGAATTTTAGCCATTTTTTTGACGTGAAATTGTAAACATGTGGCCATGGACTTTGAAAATTCTAGAGAGAATTTTAAAAGCTTCAAGAGAATTTCAACAATTTTGAGAGGGATTTGAAAAGTTTCAATGGGAATGGGAAGAATTGGGACAAAAATTGGAAAATTTTTAAGGGACTTTGAAAAAATTTCAACTGGAATTTTAGCCATTTTTTGACGTGAAATTGTAAACATGTGGCCATGGATTTTGAAAATTCTAGAGAGAATTTTAAAAGCTTCAAGAGAATTTCAACAATTTTGAGAGGGATTTGAAAAGTTTCAATGGGAATGGGAAGAATTGGGACAAAAATTGGAAAACTTTTAAGGGACTTTGAAAAAATTTCAACTGGAATTTTAGCCATTTTTTGACGTGAAATTGTAAACATGTGGCCATGGATTTTGAAAATTCTAGAGAGAATTTTAAAAGCTTCAACAGAATTTCAACAATTTTGAGAGGGATTTGAAAAGTTTCAATGGGAATGGGAAGAATTGGGACAAAAATTGGAAAATTTTTAAGGGACTTTGAAAAAATTTCAAGTGGAATTTTAGCAATTTTTTTATGTGAAATTGTAAACATGTGGCCATGGATTTTGAAAATTCTAGAGAGAATTTTAAAAGCTTCAAGAGAATTTCAACAATTTTGAGAGGGATTTGAAAAGTTTCAATGGGAATGGGAAGAATTGGGACAAAAATTGGAAAATTTTTAAGGGACTTTGAAAAAATTTCAACTGGAATTTTAGCCATTTTTTTATGTGAAATTGTAAACATGTGGCCATGGATTTTGAAAATTCTAGAGAGAATTTTAAAAGCTTCAAGAGAATTTCAACAATTTTGAGAGGGATTTGAAAAGTTTCAATGGGAATGGGAAGAATTGGGACAAAAATTGGAAAATTTTGAAGGGACTTTGAAAAAATTTCAACTGGAATTTTAGCCATTTTGTTACGTGAAATTGTAAACATGTGGCCATGGATTTTGAAAATTCTAGAGAGAATTTTAAAAGCTTCAACAGAAATTCAACAATTTTGAGAGGGATTTGAAAAGTTTCAATGGGAATGGGAAGAATTGGGACAAAAATTGGAAAATTTTTAAGGGACTTTGAAAAAATTTCAACTGGAATTTTAGCCATTTTTTGACGTGAAATTGTAAACATGTGGACATGGATTTTGAAACTTCTAGAGAGAATTTTAAAAGCTTCAAGAGAATTTCAACAATTTTGAGAGGGATTTGAAAAGTTTCAATGGGAATGGGAAGAATTGGGACAAAAATTGGAAAATTTTTAAGGGACTTTGAAAAAATTTCAACTGGAATTTTAGCCATTTTTTTATGTGAAATTGTAAACATGTTGAAGTGGATTTTGAAAATTCTAGAGAGAATTTTAAAAGCTTCAAGAGAATTTCAACAATTTTGAGAGGGATTTGAAAAGTTTCAATGGGAATGGGAAGAATTGGGACAAAAATTGGAAAATTTTTAAGGGACTTTGAAAAAATTTCAACTGGAATTTTAGCCATTTTTTGACGTGAAATTGTAAACATGTGGCCATGGATTTTGAAAATTCTAGAGA
Source organism: Streptopelia decaocto (assembly GCF_964273445.1). Lineage (NCBI taxonomy): Eukaryota > Metazoa > Chordata > Aves > Columbiformes > Columbidae > Streptopelia > Streptopelia decaocto. The sequence goes on along the minus strand of NW_028115493.1, from coordinate 25,945 downwards.
GAATTTTAAAAGCTTCAACAGAATTTCAACAATTTTGAGAGGGATTTGAAAAGTTTCAATGGGAATGGGAAGAATTGGGACAAAAATTGGAAAATTTTTCAGGGACTTTGAAAAAATTTCAACTGGAATTTTAGCCATTTTTTGACGTGAAATTGTAAACATGTGGCCATGGATTTTGAAAATTCTAGAGAGAATTTTAAAAGCTTCAAGAGAATTTCAACAATTTTGAGAGGGATTTGAAAAGTTTCAATGGGAATGGGAAGAATTGGGACAAAAATTGGAAAATTTTTAAGGGACTTTGAAAAAATTTCAACTGGAATTTTAGCAATTTTTTTATGTGAAATTGTAAACATGTGGCCATGGATTTTGAAAATTCTAGAGAGAATTTTAAAAGCTTCAAGAGAATTTCAACAATTTTGAGAGGGATTTGAAAAGTTTCAATGGGAATGGGAAGAATTGGGACAAAAATTGGAAAATTTTTAAGGGACTTTGAAAAAATTTCAACTGGAATTTTAGCCATTTTTTTATGTGAAATTGTAAACATGTGGCCATGGATTTTGAAAATTCTAGAGAGAATTTTAAAAGCTTCAAGAGAATTTCAACAATTTTGAGAGGGATTTGAAAAGTTTCAATGGGAATGGGAAGAATTGGGACAAAAATTGGAAAATTTTTAAGGGACTTTGAAAAAATTTCAACTGGAATTTTAGCCATTTTGTTACGTGAAATTGTAAACATGTGGCCATGGATTTTGAAAATTCTAGAGAGAATTTTAAAAGCTTCAACAGAATTTCAACAATTTTGAGAGGGATTTGAAAAGTTTCAATGGGAATGGGAAGAATTGGGACAAAAATTGGAAAATTTTTAAGGGACTTTGAAAAAATTTCAACTGGAATTTTAGCAATTTTTTGACGTGAAATTGTAAACATGTGGACATGGATTTTGAAAATTCTAGAGAGAATTTTAAAAGCTTCAACAGAATTTCAACAATTTTGAGAGGGATTTGAAAAGTTTCAATGGGAATGGGAAGAATTGGGACAAAAATTGGAAAACTTTTAAGGGACTTTGAAAAAATTTCAACTGGAATTTTAGCCATTTTTTGACATGAAATTGTAAACATGTGGACATGGATTTTGAAAATTCTAGAGAGAATTTTAAAAGCTTCAACAGAATTTCTACAATTTTGAGAGGGATTTGAAAAGTTTCGATGGGAATGGGAAGAATTGGGACAAAAATTGGAAAATTTTGAAGGGACTTTGAAAAAATTTCAACTGGAATTTTAGCAATTTTTTTATGTGAAATTGTAAACATGTGGCCATGGATTTTGAAAATTCTAGAGAGAATTTTAAAAGCTTCAAGAGAATTTCAACAATTTTGAGAGGGATTTGAAAAGTTTCAATGGGAATGGGAAGAATTGGGACAAAAATTGGAAAATTTTTAAGGGACTTTGAAAAAATTTCAACTGGAATTTTAGCCATTTTTTTATGTGAAATTGTAAACATGTGGCCATGGATTTTGAAAATTCTAGAGAGAATTTTAAAAGCTTCAAGAGAATTTCAACAATTTTGAGAGGGATTTGAAAAGTTTCAATGGGAATGGGAAGAATTGGGACAGAAATTGGAAAACTTTTCAGGGACTTTGAAAAAATTTCAACTGGAATTTTAGCCATTTTTTGACGTGAAATTGTAAACATGTGGACATGGATTTTGAAAATTCTAGAGAGAATTTTAAAAGCTTCAAGAGAATTTCAACAATTTTGAGAGGGATTTGAAAAGTTTCAATGGGAATGGGAAGAATTGGGACAAAAATTGGAAAATTTTTAAGGGACTTTGAAAAAATTTCAACTGGAATTTTAGCAATTTTTTGACGTGAAATTGTAAACATGTGGCCATGGATTTTGAAAATTCTAGAGAGAATTTTAAAAGCTTCAAGAGAATTTCAACAATTTTGAGAGGGATTTGAAAAGTTTCAATGGGAATGGGAAGAATTGGGACAAAAATTGGAAAATTTTTAAGGGACTTTGAAAAAATTTCAACTGGAATTTTAGCAATTTTTTGACGTGAAATTGTAAACATGTGGCCATGGATTTTGAAAATTCTAGAGAGAATTTTAAAAGCTTCAAGAGAATTTCAACAATTTTGAGAGGGATTTGAAAAGTTTCAATGGGAATGGGAAGAATTGGGACAAAAATTGGAAAACTTTTCAGGGACTTTGAAAAAATTTCAACTGGAATTTTAGCAATTTTTTTATGTGAAATTGTAAACATGTGGCCATGGATTTTGAAAATTCTAGAGAGAATTTTAAAAGCTTCAAGAGAATTTCAACAATTTTGAGAGGGATTTGAAAAGTTTCAATGGGAATGGGAAGAATTGGGACAAAAATTGGAAAATTTTTAAGGGACTTTGAAAAAATTTCAACTGGAATTTTAGCCATTTTTTGACGTGAAATTGTAAACATGTGGACATGGATTTTGAAAATTCTAGAGAGAATTTTAAAAGCTTCAACAGAATTTCTACAATTTTGAGAGGGATTTGAAAAGTTTCAATGGGAATGGGAAGAATTGGGACAAAATTTGGAAAACTTTTCAGGGACTTTGAAAAAATTTCAACTGGAATTTTAGCAATTTTTTAATGTGAAATTGTAAACATGTGGCCATGGATTTTGAAAATTCTAGAGAGAATTTTAAAAGCTTCAAGAGAATTTCAACAATTTGGTGAGGGATTTGAAAAGTTTCAATGGGAATGGGAAGAATTGGGACAAAAATTGGAAAATTTTTAAGGGGACTTTGAAAAAATTTCAACTGGAATTTTAGCCATTTTTTGACATGAAATTGTAAACATGTGGACATGGATTTTGAAAATTCTAGAGAGAATTTTAAAAGCTTCGAGAGAATTTCAACAATTTTGAGAGGGATTTGAAAAGTTTCAATGGGAATGGGAAGAATTGGGACAAAAATTGGAAAATTTTTAAGGGACTTTGAAAAAATTTCAACTGGAATTTTAGCCATTTTTTATGTGAAATTGTATACATGTGGCCATGGATTTTGAAAATTCTAGAGAGAATTTTAAAAGCTTCAAGAGAATTTCAACAATTTTGAGAGGGATTTGAAAAGTTTCAATGGGAATGGGAAGAATTGGGACAAAAATTGGAAAACTTTTCAGGGACTTTGAAAAAATTTCAACTGGAATTTTAGCCATTTTTTGACATGAAATTGTAAACATGTGGACATGGATTTTGAAAATTCTAGAGAGAATTTTAAAAGCTTCAACAGAATTTCTACAATTTTGAGAGGGATTTGAAAAGTTTCGATGGGAATGGGAAGAATTGGGACAAAAATTGGAAAATTTTGAAGGGACTTTGAAAAAATTTCAACTGGAATTTTAGCAATTTTTTTATGTGAAATTGTAAACATGTGGCCATGGATTTTGAAAATTCTAGAGAGAATTTTAAAAGCTTCAAGAGAATTTCAACAATTTTGAGAGGGATTTGAAAAGTTTCAATGGGAATGGGAAGAATTGGGACAAAAATTGGAAAACTTTTCAGGGACTTTGAAAAAATTTTCAACTGGAATTTTAGCAATTTTTTTATGTGAAATTGTAAACATGTGGCCATGGATTTGAAAATTCTAGAGAGAATTTTAAAAGCTTCAAGAGAATTTCAACAATTTTGAGAGGGATTTGAAAAGTTTCAATGGGAATGGGAAGAATTGGGACAAAAATTGGAAAATTTTTAAGGGACTTTGAAAAAATTTCAACTGGAATTTTAGCCATTTTTTGACGTGAAATTGTAAACATGTGGACATGGATTTTGAAAATTCTAGAGAGAATTTTAAAAGCTTCAACAGAATTTCTACAATTTTGAGAGGGATTTGAAAAGTTTCAATGGGAATGGGAAGAATTGGGACAAAATTTGGAAAACTTTTCAGGGACTTTGAAAAAATTTCAACTGGAATTTTAGCAATTTTTTAATGTGAAATTGTAAACATGTGGCCATGGATTTTGAAAATTCTAGAGAGAATTTTAAAAGCTTCAAGAGAATTTCAACAATTTGGTGAGGGATTTGAAAAGTTTCAATGGGAATGGGAAGAATTGGGACAAAAATTGGAAAATTTTTAAGGGACTTTGAAAAAATTTCAACTGGAATTTTAGCCATTTTTTGACGTGAAATTGTAAACATGTGGACATGGATTTTGAAAATTCTAGAGAGAATTTTAAAAGCTTCGAGAGAATTTCAACAATTTTGAGAGGGATTTGAAAAGTTTCAATGGGAATGGGAAGAATTGGGACAAAAATTGGAAAATTTTTAAGGGACTTTGAAAAAATTTCAACTGGAATTTTAGCAATTTTTTGACGTGAAATTGTAAACATGTGGCCATGGATTTTGAAAATTCTAGAGAGAATTTTAAAAGCTTCAAGAGAATTTCAACAATTTTGAGAGGGATTTGAAAAGTTTCAATGGGAATGGGAAGAATTGGGACAAAAATTGGAAAATTTTTAAGGGACTTTGAAAAAATTTCAACTGGAATTTTAGCCATTTTTTTATGTGAAATTGTATACATGTGGCCATGGATTTTGAAAATTCTAGAGAGAATTTTAAAAGCTTCAAGAGAATTTCAACAATTTTGAGAGGGATTTGAAAAGTTTCAATGGGAATGGGAAGAATTGGGACAAAAATTGGAAAACTTTTCAGGGACTTTGAAAAAATTTCAACTGGAATTTTAGCCATTTTTTGACATGAAATTGTAAACATGTGGACATGGATTTTGAAAATTCTAGAGAGAATTTTAAAAGCTTCAACAGAATTTCTACAATTTTGAGAGGGATTTGAAAAGTTTCAATGGGAATGGGAAGAATTGGGACAAAAATTGGAAAATTTTTAAGGGACTTTGAAAAAATTTCAACTGGAATTTTAGCCATTTTTTTATGTGAAATTGTAAACATGTGGCCATGGATTTTGAAAATTCTAGAGAGAATTTTAAAAGCTTCAAGAGAATTTCAACAATTTTGAGAGGGATTTGAAAAGTTTCAATGGGAATGGGAAGAATTGGGACAAAAATTGGAAAATTTTTAAGGGACTTTGAAAAAATTTCAACTGGAATTTTAGCCATTTTTTTATGTGAAATTGTAAACATGTGGCCATGGATTTTGAAAATTCTAGAGAGAATTTTAAAAGCTTCAAGAGAATTTCAACAATTTTGAGAGGGATTTGAAAAGTTTCAATGGGAATGGGAAGAATTGGGACAGAAATTGGAAAACTTTTCAGGGACTTTGAAAAAATTTCAACTGGAATTTTAGCCATTTTTTGACGTGAAATTGTAAACATGTGGACATGGATTTTGAAAATTCTAGAGAGAATTTTAAAAGCTTCAACAGAATTTCAACAATTTTGAGAGGGATTTGAAAAGTTTCAATGGGAATGGGAAGAATTGGGACAAAAATTGGAAAATTTTTAAGGGACTTTGAAAAAATTTCAACTGGAATTTTAGCAATTTTTTGACGTGAAATTGTAAACATGTGGACATGGATTTTGAAAATTCTAGAGAGAATTTTAAAAGCTTCAAGAGAATTTCAACAATTTTGAGAGGGATTTGAAAAGTTTCAATGGGAATGGGAAGAATTGGGACAAAAATTGGAAAATTTTTAAGGGACTTTGAAAAAATTTCAACTGGAATTTTAGCAATTTTTTGACGTGAAATTGTAAACATGTGGCCATGGATTTTGAAAATTCTAGAGAGAATTTTAAAAGCTTCAAGAGAATTTCAACAATTTTGAGAGGGATTTGAAAAGTTTCAATGGGAATGGGAAGAATTGGGACAAAAATTGGAAAACTTTTCAGGGACTTTGAAAAAATTTCAACTGGAATTTTAGCAATTTTTTTATGTGAAATTGTAAACATGTGGCCATGGATTTTGAAAATTCTAGAGAGAATTTTAAAAGCTTCAAGAGAATTTCAACAATTTTGAGAGGGATTTGAAAAGTTTCAATGGGAATGGGAAGAATTGGGACAAAAATTGGAAAATTTTAAGGGACTTTGAAAAAATTTCAACTGGAATTTTAGCCATTTTTTGACGTGAAATTGTAAACATGTGGACATGGATTTTGAAAATTCTAGAGAGAATTTTAAAAGCTTCAACAGAATTTCTACAATTTTGAGAGGGATTTGAAAAGTTTCAATGGGAATGGGAAGAATTGGGACAAAATTTGGAAAACTTTTCAGGGACTTTGAAAAAATTTCAACTGGAATTTTAGCAATTTTTTAATGTGAAATTGTAAACATGTGGCCATGGATTTTGAAAATTCTAGAGAGAATTTTAAAAGCTTCAAGAGAATTTCAACAATTTGGTGAGGGATTTGAAAAGTTTCAATGGGAATGGGAAGAATTGGGACAAAAATTGGAAAATTTTTAAGGGACTTTGAAAAAATTTCAACTGGAATTTTAGCCATTTTTTGACGTGAAATTGTAAACATGTGGACATGGATTTTGAAAATTCTAGAGAGAATTTTAAAAGCTTCGAGAGAATTTCAACAATTTTGAGAGGGATTTGAAAAGTTTCAATGGGAATGGGAAGAATTGGGACAAAATTGGAAAATTTTTAAGGGACTTTGAAAAATTTCAACTGGAATTTTAGCAATTTTTTGACGTGAAATTGTAAACATGTGGCCATGGATTTTGAAAATTCTAGAGAGAATTTTAAAAGCTTCAAGAGAATTTCAACAATTTTGAGAGGGATTTGAAAAGTTTCAATGGGAATGGGAAGAATTGGGACAAAAATTGGAAAATTTTTAAGGGACTTTGAAAAAATTTCAACTGGAATTTTAGCCATTTTTTTATGTGAAATTGTATACATGTGGCCATGGATTTTGAAAATTCTAGAGAGAATTTTAAAAGCTTCAAGAGAATTTCAACAATTTTGAGAGGGATTTGAAAAGTTTCAATGGGAATGGGAAGAATTGGGACAAAAATTGGAAAACTTTTCAGGGACTTTGAAAAAATTTCAACTGGAATTTTAGCAATTTTTTTATGTGAAATTGTAAACATGTGGCCATGGGATTTTGAAAATTCTAGAGAGAATTTTAAAAGCTTCAAGAGAATTTCAACAATTTTGAGAGGGATTTGAAAAGTTTCAATGGGAATGGGAAGAATTGGGACAAAAATTGGAAAATTTTTAAGGGACTTTGAAAAAATTTCAACTGGAATTTTAGCCATTTTTTGATGTGAAATTGTAAACATGTGGCCATGGATTTTGAAAATTCTAGAGAGAATTTTAAAAGCTTCAAGAGAATTTCAACAATTTTGAGAGGGATTTGAAAAGTTTCAATGGGAATGGGAAGAATTGGGACAAAAATTGGAAATTTTTTAAGGGATTTGAAAAAATTTCAACTGGAATTTTAGCCATTTTTTTATGTGAAATTGTATACATGTGGCCATGGATTTTGAAAATTCTAGAGAGAATTTTAAAAGCTTCAAGAGAATTTCAACAATTTTGAGAGGGATTTGAAAAGTTTCAATGGGAATGGGAAGAATTGGGACAAAAATTGGAAAACTTTTCAGGGACTTTGAAAAAATTTCAACTGGAATTTTAGCAATTTTTTTATGTGAAATTGTAAACATGTGGCCATGGATTTTGAAAATTCTAGAGAGAATTTTAAAAGCTTCAAGAGAATTTCAACAATTTTGAGAGGGATTTGAAAAGTTTCAATGGGAATGGGAAGAATTGGGACAAAAATTGGAAAATTTTTAAGGGACTTTGAAAAAATTTGAACTGGAATTTTAGCCATTTTTTGATGTGAAATTGTAAACATGTGGCCATGGATTTTGAAAATTCTAGAGAAAATTTTAAAAGCTTCAAGAGAATTTCAACAATTTTGAGAGAGATTTGAAAAGTTTCAATGGGAATGGGAAGAATTGGGACAAAAATTGGAAATTTTTTAAGGGATTTGAAAAAATTTCAACTGGAATTTTAGCAATTTTTTTATGTGAAATTGTAAACATGTGGCCATGGATTTTGAAAATTCTAGAGAGAATTTTAAAAGCTTCAACAGAATTTCAACAATTTTGAGAGGGATTTGAAAAGTTTCAATGGGAATGGGAAGAATTGGGACAAAATTTGGAAAACTTTTCAGGGACTTTGAAAAAATTTCAACTGGAATTTTAGCAATTTTTTAATGTGAAATTGTAAACATGTGGCCATGGATTTTGAAAATTCTAGAGAGAATTTTAAAAGCTTCAAGAGAATTTCAACAATTTGGAGAGGGATTTGAAAAGTTTCAATGGGAATGGGAAGAATTGGGACAAAAATTGGAAAATTTTTAAGGGACTTTGAAAAAATTTCAACTGGAATTTTAGCCATTTTTTGACATGAAATTGTAAACATGTGGACATGGATTTTGAAAATTCTAGAGAGAATTTTAAAAGCTTCAAGAGAATTTCAACAATTTTGAGAGGGATTTGAAAAGTTTCAATGGGAATGGGAAGAATTGGGACAAAAATTGGAAAATTTTTAAGGGACTTTGAAAAAATTTCAACTGGAATTTTAGCAATTTTTTGACGTGAAATTGTAAACATGTGGCCATGGATTTTGAAAATTCTAGAGAGAATTTTAAAAGCTTCAAGAGAATTTCAACAATTTTGAGAGGGATTTGAAAAGTTTCAATGGGAATGGGAAGAATTGGGACAAAAATTGGAAAATTTTTAAGGGACTTTGAAAAAATTTCAACTGGAATTTTAGCCATTTTTTTATGTGAAATTGTATACATGTGGCCATGGATTTTTGAAAATTCTAGAGAGAATTTTAAAAGCTTCAAGAGAATTTCAACAATTTTGAGAGGGATTTGAAAAGTTTCAATGGGAATGGGAAGAATTGGGACAAAAATTGGAAAATTTTTAAGGGACTTTGAAAAAATTTCAACTGGAATTTCAGCAATTTTTTTAAGTGAAATTGTAAACATGTTGAAGTGGATTTTGAAAATTCTAGAGAGAATTTTAAAAGCTTCAAGAGAATTTCAACAATTTTGAGAGGGATTTGAAAAGTTTCAATGGGAATGGGAAGAATTGGGACAAAAATTGGAAAATTTTTAAGGGACTTTGAAAAAATTTCAACTGGAATTTTAGCCATTTTTTTATGTGAAATTGTATACATGTGGCCATGGATTTTGAAAATTCTAGAGAGAATTTTAAAAGCTTCAAGAGAATTTCAACAATTTTGAGAGGGATTTGAAAAGTTTCAATGGGAATGGGAAGAATTGGGACAAAAATTGGAAAATTTTTAAGGGACTTTGAAAAAATTTCAACTGGAATTTCAGCAATTTTTTTTACGTGAAATTGTAAACATGTTGAAGTGGATTTTGAAAATTCTAGAGAGAATTTTAAAAGCTTTAACAGAATTTCAACAATTTTGAGAGGGATTTGAAAAGTTTCAATGGGAATGGGAAGAATTGGGACAAAAATTGGAAAATTTTTAAGGGACTTTGAAAAAATTTCAACTGGAATTTTAGCCATTTTTTGACGTGAAATTGTAAACATGTGGACATGGATTTTGAAAATTCTAGAGAGAATTTTTAAAGCTTCAAGAGAATTTCAACAATTTTGAGAGGGATTTGAAAAGTTTCAATGGGAATGGGAAGAATTGGGACAAAAATTGGAAAATTTTTAAGGGACTTTGAAAAAATTTCAACTGAATTTTAGCCATTTTTTTATGTGAAATTGTAAACATGTGGACATGGATTTGAAAATTCTAGAGAGAATTTTAAAAGCTTCAACAGAATTTCAACAATTTTGAGAGGGATTTGAAAAGTTTCAATGGGAATGGGAAGAATTGGGACAAAAATTGGAAAATTTTTAAGGGACTTGAAAAAATTTCAACTGGAATTTTAGCCATTTTTTGACGTGAAATTGTAAACATGTGGCCATGGATTTTGAAAATTCTAGAGAGAATTTTAAAAGCTTCAAGAGAATTTCAACAATTTTGAGAGGGATTTGAAAAGTTTCAATGGGAATGGGAAGAATTGGGACAAAAATTGGAAAATTTTTAAGGGACTTTGAAAAAATTTCAACTGAAATTTTAGCCATTTTTTGACGTGAAATTGTAAACATGTGGCCATGGATTTTGAAAATTCTAGAGAGAATTTTAAAAGCTTTAACAGAATTTCAACAATTTTGAGAGGGATTTGAAAAGTTTCAATGGGAATGGGAAGAATTGGGACAAAAATTGGAAAATTTTTAAGGGACTTTGAAAAAATTTCAACTGGAATTTTAGCCATTTTTTGACGTGAAATTGTAAACATGTGGACATGGATTTTGAAAATTCCAGAGAGAATTTTAAAAGCTTCAAGAGAATTTCAACAATTTTGAGAGGGATTTGAAAAGTTTCAATGGGAATGGGAAGAATTGGGACAAAAATTGGAAATTTTTTAAGGGACTTTGAAAAAATTTCAACTGGAATTTTAGCCATTTTTTGATGTGAAATTGTAAACATGTGGACATGGATTTTGAAAATTCTAGAGAGAATTTTAAAAGCTTTAACAGAATTTCCACAATTCTGAGAGGGATTTGAAAAGTTTCAATGGGAATGGGAAGAATTGGGACAAAAATTGGAAAATTTTTAAGGACTTTGAAAAAATTTCAACTGGAATTTTAGCCATTTTTTGACATGAAATTGTAAACATGTGGCCATGGATTTTGAAAATTCTAGAGAGAATTTTAAAAGCTTCAAGAGAATTTCAACAATTTTGAGAGGGATTTGAAAAGTTTCAATGGGAATGGGAAGAATTGGGACAAAAATTGGAAAATTTTTCAGGGACTTTGAAAAAATTTCAACTGGAATTTTAGCCATTTTTTGACGTGAAATTGTAAACATGTGGCCATGGATTTTGAAAATTCTAGAGAGAATTTTAAAAGCTTCAAGAGAATTTCAACAATTTTGAGAGGGATTTGAAAAGTTTCAATGGGAATGGGAAGAATTGGGACAAAAATTGGAAAATTTTTAAGGGACTTTGAAAAAATTTCAACTGGAATTTTAGCAATTTTTTTATGTGAAATTGTAAACATGTGGACATGGATTTTGAAAATTCTAGAGAGAATTTTAAAAGCTTCAAGAGAATTTCAACAATTTTGAGAGGGATTTGAAAAGTTTCAATGGGAATGGGAAGAATTGGGACAAAAATTGGAAAATTTTTAAGGGACTTTGAAAAAATTTCAACTGGAATTTTAGCCATTTTTTGACGTGAAATTGTAAACATGTGGACATGGATTTTGAAAATTCTAGAGAGAATTTTAAAAGCTTCAAGAGAATTTCAACAATTTTGAGAGGGATTTGAAAAGTTTCAATGGGAATGGGAAGAATTGGGACAAAAATTGGAAAATTTTGAAGGGACTTTGAAAAAATTTCAACTGGAATTTTAGCAATTTTTTTATGTGAAATTGTAAACATGTGGCCATGGATTTTGAAAATTCTAGAGAGAATTTTAAAAGCTTCAAGAGAATTTCAACAATTTTGAGAGGGATTTGAAAAGTTTCAATGGGAATGGGAAGAATTGGGACAAAAATTGGAAAATTTTTAAGGGACTTTGAAAAAATTTCAACTGGAATTTTAGCAATTTTTTGACATGAAATTGTAAACATGTTGAAGTGGATTTTGAAAATTCTAGAGAGAATTTTAAAAGCTTCAAGAGAATTTCAACAATTTTGAGAGGGATTTGAAAAGTTTCAATGGGAATGGGAAGAATTGGGACAAAAATTGGAAAATTTTTAAGGGACTTTGAAAAAATTTCAACTGGAATTTTAGCCATTTTTTGACGTGAAATTGTAAACATGTGGACATGGATTTTGAAAATTCTAGAGAGAATTTTAAAAGCTTCAAGAGAATTTCAACAATTTTGAGAGGGATTTGAAAAGTTTCAATGGGAATGGGAAGAATTGGGACAAAAATTGGAAAATTTTTAAGGGACTTTGAAAAAATTTCAACTGGAATTTTAGCCATTTTTTGACGTGAAATTGTAAACATGTGGCCATGGATTTTGAAAATTCTAGAGAGAATTTTAAAAGCTTTAACAGAATTTCTACAATTTTGAGAGGGATTTGAAAAGTTTCAATGGGAATGGGAAGAATTGGGACAAAAATTGGAAAATTTTTAAGGGACTTTGAAAAAATTTCAACTGGAATTTTAGCCATTTTTTGACGTGAAATTGTAAACATGTGGACATGGATTTTGAAAATTCCAGAGAGAATTTTAAAAGCTTCAAGAGAATTTCAACAATTTTGAGAGGGATTTGAAAAGTTTCAATGGGAATGGGAAGAATTGGGACAAAAATTGGAAATTTTTTAAGGGACTTTGAAAAAATTTCAACTGGAATTTTAGCCATTTTTTGATGTGAAATTGTAAACATGTGGACATGGATTTTGAAAATTCTAGAGAGAATTTTAAAAGCTTTAACAGAATTTCTACAATTCTGAGAGGGATTTGAAAAGTTTCAATGGGAATGGGAAGAATTGGGACAAAAATTGGAAAATTTTTAAGGGACTTTGAAAAAATTTCAACTGGAATTTTAGCCATTTTTTGACATGAAATTGTAAACATGTGGCCATGGATTTTGAAAATTCTAGAGAGAATTTTAAAAGCTTCAAGAGAATTTCAACAATTTTGAGAGGGATTTGAAAAGTTTCAATGGGAATGGGAAGAATTGGGACAAAAATTGGAAAATTTTTCAGGGACTTTGAAAAAATTTCAACTGGAATTTTAGCCATTTTTTGACGTGAAATTGTAAACATGTGGCCATGGATTTTGAAAATTCTAGAGAGAATTTTAAAAGCTTCAAGAGAATTTCAACAATTTTGAGAGGGATTTGAAAAGTTTCAATGGGAATGGGAAGAATTGGGACAAAAATTGGAAAATTTTTAAGGGACTTTGAAAAAATTTCAACTGGAATTTTAGCAATTTTTTTATGTGAAATTGTAAACATGTGGACATGGATTTTGAAAATTCTAGAGAGAATTTTAAAAGCTTCAAGAGAATTTCAACAATTTTGAGAGGGATTTGAAAAGTTTCAATGGGAATGGGAAGAATTGGGACAAAAATTGGAAAATTTTTAAGGGACTTTGAAAAAATTTCAACTGGAATTTTAGCCATTTTTTTATGTGAAATTGTAAACATGTGGACATGGATTTTGAAAATTCTAGAGAGAATTTTAAAAGCTTCAAGAGAATTTCAACAATTTTGAGAGGGATTTGAAAAGTTTCAATGGGAATGGGAAGAATTGGGACAAAAATTGGAAAATTTTGAAGGGACTTTGAAAAAATTTCAACTGGAATTTTAGCCATTTTTTGACGTGAAATTGTAAACATGTGGACATGGATTTTGAAAATTCTAGAGAGAATTTTAAAAGCTTCAACAGAATTTCAACAATTTTGAGAGGGATTTGAAAAGTTTCAATGGGAATGGGAAGAATTGGGACAAAAATTGGAAAATTTTTAAGGGACTTTGAAAAAATTTCAACTGGAATTTTAGCCATTTTTTGACGTGAAATTGTAAACATGTGGCCATGGATTTTGAAAATTCTAGAGAGAATTTTAAAAGCTTTAACAGAATTTCTACAATTTTGAGAGGGATTTGAAAAGTTTCAATGGGAATGGGAAGAATTGGGACAAAAATTGGAAAATTTTTAAGGGACTTTGAAAAAATTTCAACTGGAATTTTAGCCATTTTTTGACGTGAAATTGTAAACATGTGGACATGGATTTTGAAAATTCCAGAGAGAATTTTAAAAGCTTCAAGAGAATTTCAACAATTTTGAGAGGGATTTGAAAAGTTTCAATGGGAATGGGAAGAATTGGGACAAAAATTGGAAATTTTTTAAGGGACTTTGAAAAAATTTCAACTGGAATTTTAGCCATTTTTTGACGTGAAATTGTAAACATGTGGACATGGATTTTGAAAATTCTAGAGAGAATTTTAAAAGCTTTAACAGAATTTCAACAATTTTGAGAGGGATTTGAAAAGTTTCAATGGGAATGGGAAGAATTGGGACAGAAATTGGAAAATTTTTAAGGGACTTTGAAAAAATTTCAACTGGAATTTTAGCCATTTTTTGACATGAAATTGTAAACATGTGGCCATGGATTTTGAAAATTCTAGAGAGAATTTTAAAAGCTTCAAGAGAATTTCAACAATTTTGAGAGGGATTTGAAAAGTTTCAATGGGAATGGGAAGAATTGGGACAAAAATTGGAAAATTTTTAAGGGACTTTGAAAAAATTTCAACTGGAATTTCAGCCATTTTTTGACGTGAAATTGTAAACATGTGGCCATGGATTTTGAAAATTCTAGAGAGAATTTTAAAAGCTTCAAGAGAATTTCAACAATTTTGAGAGGGATTTGAAAAGTTTCAATGGGAATGGGAAGAATTGGGACAAAAATTGGAAAATTTTTAAGGGACTTTGAAAAAATTTCAACTGGAATTTTAGCAATTTTTTTATGTGAAATTGTAAACATGTGGACATGGATTTTGAAAATTCTAGAGAGAATTTTAAAAGCTTCAAGAGAATTTCAACAATTTTGAGAGGGATTTGAAAAGTTTCAATGGGAATGGGAAGAATTGGGACAAAAATTGGAAAATTTTTAAGGGACTTTGAAAAAATTTCAACTGGAATTTTAGCCATTTTTTTATGTGAAATTGTAAACATGTGGCCATGGATTTTGAAAATTCTAGAGAGAATTTTAAAAGCTTCAAGAGAATTTCAACAATTTTGAGAGGGATTTGAAAAGTTTCAATGGGAATGGGAAGAATTGGGACAAAAATTGGAAAATTTTTCAGGGACTTTGAAAAAATTTCAACTGGAATTTTAGCCATTTTTTTATGTGAAATTGTAAACATGTGGACATGGATTTTGAAAATTCTAGAGAGAATTTTAAAAGCTTCAAGAGAATTTCAACAATTTTGAGAGGGATTTGAAAAGTTTCAATGGGAATGGGAAGAATTGGGACAAAAATTGGAAAATTTTTAAGGGACTTTGAAAAAATTTCAACTGGAATTTTAGCAATTTTTTTATGTGAAATTGTAAACATGTGGCCATGGATTTTGAAAATTCTAGAGAGAATTTTAAAAGCTTCAAGAGAATTTCAACAATTTTGAGAGGGATTTGAAAAGTTTCAATGGGAATGGGAAGAATTGGGACAAAAATTGGAAAATTTTTAAGGGACTTTGAAAAAATTTCAACTGGAATTTTAGCCATTTTTTGACGTGAAATTGTAAACATGTGGACATGGATTTCGAAAATTCTAGAGAGAATTTTAAAAGCTTCAAGAGAATTTACACAATTTTGAGAGGGATTTGAAAAGTTTCAATGGGAATGGGAAGAATTGGGACAAAAATTGGAAAATTTTTAAGGGACTTTGAAAAAATTTCAACTGGAATTTTAGCCATTTTTTGACGTGAAATTGTAAACATGTGGACATGGATTTTGAAAATTCCAGAGAGAATTTTAAAAGCTTCAAGAGAATTTCAACAATTTTGAGAGGGATTTGAAAAGTTTCAATGGGAATGGGAAGAATTGGGACAAAAATTGGAAATTTTTTAAGGGACTTTGAAAAAATTTCAACTGGAATTTTAGCCATTTTTTGACGTGAAATTGTAAACATGTGGACATGGATTTTGAAAATTCTAGAGAGAATTTTAAAAGCTTTAACAGAATTTCAACAATTTTGAGAGGGATTTGAAAAGTTTCAATGGGAATGGGAAGAATTGGGACAGAAATTGGAAAATTTTTAAGGGACTTTGAAAAAATTTCAACTGGAATTTTAGCCATTTTTTGACGTGAAATTGTAAACATGTGGCCATGGATTTTGAAAATTCTAGAGAGAATTTTAAAAGCTTCAACAGAATTTCAACAATTTTGAGAGGGATTTGAAAAGTTTCAATGGGAATGGGAAGAATTGGGACAAAAATTGGAAAATTTTTAAGGGACTTTGAAAAAATTTCAACTGGAATTTCAGCCATTTTTTGACGTGAAATTGTAAACATGTGGCCATGGATTTTGAAAATTCTAGAGAGAATTTTAAAAGCTTCAAGAGAATTTCAACAATTTTGAGAGGGATTTGAAAAGTTTCAATGGGAATGGGAAGAATTGGGACAAAAATTGGAAAATTTTTAAGGGACTTTGAAAAAATTTCAACTGGAATTTTAGCAATTTTTTGACGTGAAATTGTAAACATGTGGCCATGGATTTTGAAAATTCTAGAGAGAATTTTAAAAGCTTCAAGAGAATTTCAACAATTTTGAGAGGGATTTGAAAAGTTTCAATGGGAATGGGAAGAATTGGAACAAAAATTGGAAAATTTTTAAGGGACTTTGAAAAAATTTCAACTGGAATTTTAGCCATTTTTTGACGTGAAATTGTAAACATGTGGACATGGATTTTGAAAATTCTAGAGAGAATTTTAAAAGCTTCAAGAGAATTTCAACAATTTTGAGAGGGATTTGAAAAGTTTCAATGGGAATGGGAAGAATTGGGACAAAAATTGGAAAATTTTTAAGGGACTTTGAAAAAATTTCAACTGGAATTTTAGCAATTTTTTTATGTGAAATTGTAAACATGTGGACATGGATTTTGAAAATTCTAGAGAGAATTTTAAAAGCTTCAAGAGAATTTCAACAATTTTGAGAGGGATTTGAAAAGTTTCAATGGGAATGGGAAGAATTGGGACAAAAATTGGAAAATTTTTAAGGGACTTTGAAAAAATTTCAACTGGAATTTTAGCCATTTTTTGACGTGAAATTGTAAACATGTGGCCATGGATTTTGAAAATTCTAGAGAGAATTTTAAAAGCTTCAAGAGAATTTCAACAATTTTGAGAGGGATTTGAAAAGTTTCAATGGGAATGGGAAGAATTGGGACAAAAATTGGAAAATTTTTAAGGGACTTTGAAAAAATTTCAACTGGAATTTTAGCCATTTTTTGACGTGAAATTGTAAACATGTGGCCATGGATTTTGAAAATTCTAGAGAGAATTTTAAAAGCTTCAAGAGAATTTCAACAATTTTGAGAGGGATTTGAAAAGTTTCAATGGGAATGGGAAGAATTGGGACAAAAATTGGAAAATTTTTAAGGGACTTTGAAAAAATTTCAACTGGAATTTTAGCAATTTTTTGACGTGAAATTGTAAACATGTGGACATGGATTTTGAAAATTCTAGAGAGAATTTTAAAAGCTTCAAGAGAATTTCAACAATTTTGAGAGGGATTTGAAAAGTTTCAATGGGAATGGGAAGAATTGGGACAAAAATTGGAAAATTTTTAAGGGACTTTGAAAAAATTTCAACTGGAATTTTAGCCATTTTTTTATGTGAAATTGTAAACATGTGGCCATGGATTTTGAAAATTCTAGAGAGAATTTTAAAAGCTTCAAGAGAATTTCAACAATTTTGAGAGGGATTTGAAAAGTTTCAATGGGAATGGGAAGAATTGGAACAAAAATTGGAAAATTTTTAAGGGACTTTGAAAAAATTTCAACTGGAATTTTAGCCATTTTTTGACGTGAAATTGTAAACATGTGGCCATGGATTTTGAAAATTCTAGAGAGAATTTTAAAAGCTTCAAGAGAATTTCAACAATTTTGAGAGGGATTTGAAAAGTTTCAATGGGAATGGGAAGAATTGGGACAAAAATTGGAAAATTTTTAAGGGACTTTGAAAAAATTTCAACTGGAATTTTAGCCATTTTTGACGTGAAATTGTAAACATGTGGCCATGGATTTTGAAAATTCTAGAGAGAATTTTAAAAGCTTCAAGAGAATTTCAACAATTTTGAGAGGGATTTGAAAAGTTTCAATGGGAATGGGAAGAATTGGAACAAAAATTGGAAAATTTTTAAGGGACTTTGAAAAAATTTCAACTGGAATTTTAGCCATTTTTTGACGTGAAATTGTAAACATGTGGCCATGGATTTTGAAAATTCTAGAGAGAATTTTAAAAGCTTCAAGAGAATTTCAACAATTTTGAGAGGGATTTGAAAAGTTTCAATGGGAATGGGAAGAATTGGGACAAAAATTGGAAAATTTTTAAGGGACTTTGAAAAAATTTCAACTGGAATTTTAGCCATTTTTTGACGTGAAATTGTAAACATGTGGACATGGATTTTGAAAATTCTAGAGAGAATTTTAAAAGCTTCAAGAGAATTTCAACAATTTTGAGAGGGATTTGAAAAGTTTCAATGGGAATGGGAAGAATTGGGACAAAAATTGGAAAATTTTTAAGGGACTTTGAAAAAATTTCAACTGGAATTTTAGCCATTTTTTTGATGTGAAATTGTAAACATGTGGACATGGATTTTGAAAATTCTAGAGAGAATTTTAAAAGCTTCAAGAGAATTTCAACAATTTTGAGAGGGATTTGAAAAGTTTCAATGGGAATGGGAAGAATTGGGACAAAAATTGGAAAATTTTTAAGGGACTTTGAAAAAATTTCAACTGGAATTTTAGCAATTTTTTTATGTGAAATTGTAAACATGTGGACATGGATTTTGAAAATTCTAGAGAGAATTTTAAAAGCTTCAAGAGAATTTCAACAATTTTGAGAGGGATTTGAAAAGTTTCAATGGGAATGGGAAGAATTGGGACAAAAATTGGAAAATTTTTAAGGGACTTTGAAAAAATTTCAACTGGAATTTTAGCCATTTTTTGACGTGAAATTGTAAACATGTGGCCATGGATTTTGAAAATTCTAGAGAGAATTTTAAAAGCTTCAAGAGAATTTCAACAATTTTGAGAGGGATTTGAAAAGTTTCAATGGGAATGGGAAGAATTGGGACAAAAATTGGAAAATTTTTAAGGGACTTTGAAAAAATTTCAACTGGAATTTTAGCAATTTTTTTATGTGAAATTGTAAACATGTGGACATGGATTTTGAAAATTCTAGAGAGAATTTTAAAAGCTTCAAGAGAATTTCAACAATTTTGAGAGGGATTTGAAAAGTTTCAATGGGAATGGGAAGAATTGGGACAAAAATTGGAAAATTTTTAAGGGACTTTGAAAAAATTTCAACTGGAATTTTAGCCATTTTTTGACGTGAAATTGTAAACATGTGGCCATGGATTTTGAAAATTCTAGAGAGAATTTTAAAAGCTTCAAGAGAATTTCAACAATTTGGAGAGGGATTTGAAAAGTTTCAATGGGAATGGGAAGAATTGGGACAAAAATTGGAAAATTTTTAAGGGACTTTGAAAAAATTTCAACTGGAATTTTAGCAATTTTTTTATGTGAAATTGTAAACATGTGGACATGGATTTTGAAAATTCTAGAGAGAATTTTAAAAGCTTCAAGAGAATTTCAACAATTTTGAGAGGGATTTGAAAAGTTTCAATGGGAATGGGAAGAATTGGGACAAAAATTGGAAAATTTTTGAAGGGACTTTGAAAAAATTTCAACTGGAATTTTAGCCATTTTTTGACGTGAAATTGTAAACATGTGGCCATGGATTTTGAAAATTCTAGAGAGAATTTTAAAAGCTTCAAGAGAATTTCAACAATTTTGAGAGGGATTTGAAAAGTTTCAATGGGAATGGGAAGAATTGGGACAAAAATTGGAAAATTTTTAAGGGACTTTGAAAAAATTTCAACTGGAATTTTAGCAATTTTTTTATGTGAAATTGTAAACATGTGGCCATGGATTTTGAAAATTCTAGAGAGAATTTTAAAAGCTTCAAGAGAATTTCAACAATTTTGAGAGGGATTTGAAAAGTTTCAATGGGAATGGGAAGAATTGGGACAAAAATTGGAAAATTTTTAAGGGACTTTGAAAAAATTTCAACTGGAATTTTAGCCATTTTTTGACGTGAAATTGTAAACATGTGGCCATGGATTTTGAAAATTCTAGAGAGAATTTTAAAAGCTTCAAGAGAATTTCAACAATTTTGAGAGGGATTTGAAAAGTTTCAATGGGAATGGGAAGAATTGGGACAAAAATTGGAAAATTTTTAAGGGACTTTGAAAAAATTTCAACTGGAATTTTAGCCATTTTTTTGACGTGAAATTGTAAACATGTGGACATGGATTTTGAAAATTCTAGAGAGAATTTTAAAAGCTTCAAGAGAATTTCAACAATTTTGAGAGGGATTTGAAAAGTTTCAATGGGAATGGGAAGAATTGGGACAAAAATTGGAAAATTTTTAAGGGACTTTGAAAAAATTTCAACTGGAATTTTAGCAATTTTTTTATGTGAAATTGTAAACATGTGGACATGGATTTTGAAAATTCTAGAGAGAATTTTAAAAGCTTCAAGAGAATTTCAACAATTTTGAGAGGGATTTGAAAAGTTTCAATGGGAATGGGAAGAATTGGGACAAAAATTGGAAAATTTTTAAGGGACTTTGAAAAAATTTCAACTGGAATTTTAGCAATTTTTTTATGTGAATAAGAGAATTTCAACAATTTTGAGAGGGATTTGAAAAGTTTCAATGGGAATGGGAAGAATTGGACAAAAATTGGAAATTTTTTAAGGGACTTTGAAAAAATTTCAACTGGAATTTTAGCCATTTTTTGACGTGAAATTGTAAACATGTGGCCATGGATTTTGAAAATTCTAGAGAGAATTTTAAAAGCTTCAAGAGAATTTCAACAATTTTGAGAGGGATTTGAAAAGTTTCAATGGGAATGGGAAGAATTGGGACAAAAATTGGAAAATTTTTAAGGGACTTTGAAAAAATTTCAACTGGAATTTTAGCCATTTTTTGACGTGAAATTGTAAACATGTGGCCATGGATTTTGAAAATTCTAGAGAGAATTTTAAAAGCTTCAAGAGAATTTCAACAATTTTGAGAGGGATTTGAAAAGTTTCAATGGGAATGGGAAGAATTGGGACAAAAATTGGAAAATTTTTAAGGGACTTTGAAAAAATTTCAACTGGAATTTTAGCAATTTTTTTATGTGAAATTGTAAACATGTGGACATGGATTTTGAAAATTCTAGAGAGAATTTTAAAAGCTTCAAGAGAATTTCAACAATTTTGAGAGGGATTTGAAAAGTTTCAATGGGAATGGGAAGAATTGGGACAAAAATTGGAAAATTTTTAAGGACTTTGAAAAAATTTCAACTGGAATTTTAGCAATTTTTTGACATGAAATTGTAAACATGTTGAAGTGGATTTTGAAAATTCTAGAGAGAATTTTAAAAGCTTCAAGAGAATTTCAACAATTTTGAGAGGGATTTGAAAAGTTTCAATGGGAATGGGAAGAATTGGGACAAAAATTGGAAAATTTTTAAGGGACTTTGAAAAAATTTCAACTGGAATTTTAGCCATTTTTTGACGTGAAATTGTAAACATGTGGCCATGGATTTTGAAAATTCTAGAGAGAATTTTAAAAGCTTCAAGAGAATTTCAACAATTTTGAGAGGGATTTGAAAAGTTTCAATGGGAATGGGAAGAATTGGGACAAAAATTGGAAAATTTTTAAGGGACTTTGAAAAAATTCAACTGGAATTTTAGCCATTTTTTGACGTGAAATTGTAAACATGTGGACATGGATTTTGAAAATTCTAGAGAGAATTTTAAAAGCTTCAAGAGAATTTCAACAATTTTTGAGAGGGATTTGAAAAGTTTCAATGGGAATGGGAAGAATTGGGACAAAAATTGGAAAATTTTTAAGGGACTTTGAAAAAATTTCAACTGGAATTTTAGCCATTTTTTGACGTGAAATTGTAAACATGTGGCCATGGATTTTGAAAATTCTAGAGAGAATTTTAAAAGCTTCAAGAGAATTTCAACAATTTTGAGAGGGATTTGAAAAGTTTCAATGGGAATGGGAAGAATTGGGACAAAAATTGGAAAATTTTTAAGGGACTTTGAAAAAATTTCAACTGGAATTTTAGCCATTTTTTGACGTGAAATTGTAAACATGTGGCCATGGATTTTGAAAATTCTAGAGAGAATTTTAAAAGCTTCAAGAGAATTTCAACAATTTTGAGAGGGATTTGAAAAGTTTCAATGGGAATGGGAAGAATTGGGACAAAAATTGGAAAAATTTTAAGGGACTTTGAAAAAATTTCAACTGGAATTTTAGCAATTTTTTGACATGAAATTGTAAACATGTGGCCATGGATTTTGAAAATTCTAGAGAGAATTTTAAAAGCTTCAACAGAATTTCAACAATTTTGAGAGGGATTTGAAAAGTTTCAATGGGAATGGGAAGAATTGGGACAAAAATTGGAAAATTTTTAAGGGACTTTGAAAAAATTTCAACTGGAATTTTAGCAATTTTTTTATGTGAAATTGTAAACATGTGGCCATGGATTTTGAAAATTCTAGAGAGAATTTTAAAAGCTTCAAGAGAATTTCAACAATTTGGAGAGGGATTTGAAAAGTTTCAATGGGAATGGGAAGAATTGGGACAAAAATTGGAAATTTTTAAGGGACTTTGAAAAAATTTCAACTGGAATTTTAGCCATTTTTTTATGTGAAATTGTAAACATGTGGACATGGATTTTGAAAATTCTAGAGAGAATTTTAAAAGCTTCAAGAGAATTTCAACAATTTTGAGAGGGATTTGAAAAGTTTCAATGGGAATGGGAAGAATTGGGACAAAAATTGGAAAATTTTTAAGGGACTTTGAAAAAATTTCAACTGGAATTTTAGCAATTTTTTTATGTGAAATTGTAAACATGTGGACATGGATTTTGAAAATTCTAGAGAGAATTTTAAAAGCTTCAAGAGAATTTCAACAATTTTGAGAGGGATTTGAAAAGTTTCAATGGGAATGGGAAGAATTGGGACAAAAATTGGAAAATTTTTAAGGGACTTTGAAAAAATTTCAACTGGAATTTTAGCAATTTTTTGACGTGAAATTGTAAACATGTGGCCATGGATTTTGAAAATTCTAGAGAGAATTTTAAAAGCTTCAAGAGAATTTCAACAATTTTGAGAGGGATTTGAAAAGTTTCAATGGGAATGGGAAGAATTGGGACAAAAATTGGAAAATTTTTAAGGGACTTTGAAAAAATTTCAACTGGAATTTTAGCCATTTTTTGACGTGAAATTGTAAACATGTGGCCATGGATTTTGAAAATTCTAGAGAGAATTTTAAAAGCTTCAAGAGAATTTCAACAATTTTGAGAGGGATTTGAAAAGTTTCAATGGGAATGGGAAGAATTGGGACAAAAATTGGAAAATTTTTAAGGGACTTTGAAAAAATTTCAACTGGAATTTTAGCCATTTTTTGACGTGAAATTGTAAACATGTGGCCATGGATTTTGAAAATTCTAGAGAGAATTTTAAAAGCTTCAAGAGAATTTCAACAATTTGGAGAGGGATTTGAAAAGTTTCAATGGGAATGGGAAGAATTGGGACAAAAATTGGAAAATTTTTAAGGGACTTTGAAAAAATTTCAACTGGAATTTTAGCCATTTTTTGACGTGAAATTGTAAACATGTGGCCATGGATTTTGAAAATTCTAGAGAGAATTTTAAAAGCTTCAAGAGAATTTCAACAATTTTGAGAGGGATTTGAAAAGTTTCAATGGGAATGGGAAGAATTGGGACAAAAATTGGAAAATTTTTAAGGGACTTTGAAAAAATTTCAACTGGAATTTTAGCCATTTTTTTATGTGAAATTGTAAACATGTGGCCATGGATTTGAAAATTCTAGAGAGAATTTTAAAAGCTTCAAGAGAATTTCAACAATTTTGAGAGGGATTTGAAAAGTTTCAATGGGAATGGGAAGAATTGGGACAAAAATTGGAAAATTTTTAAGGGACTTTGAAAAAATTTCAACTGGAATTTTAGCAATTTTTTTATGTGAAATTGTAAACATGTGGACATGGATTTTGAAAATTCTAGAGAGAATTTTAAAAGCTTCAAGAGATTTCAACAAGTTTCAATGGAATGGGAAGAATTGGGACAAAAATTGGAAAATTTTTAAGGGACTTTGAAAAAATTTCAACTGGAATTTTAGCCATTTTTTGACGTGAAATTGTAAATGAAAATTCTAGAGAGAATTTTAAAAGCTTCAAGAGAATTTCAACAATTTTGAGAGGGATTTGAAAAGTTTCAATGGGAATGGGAAGAATTGGGACAAAAATTGGAAAATTTTTAAGGGACTTTGAAAAAATTTCAACTGGAATTTTAGCCATTTTTTGACGTGAAATTGTAAACATGTGGACATGGATTTTGAAAATTCTAGAGAGAATTTTAAAAGCTTCAAGAGAATTTCAACAATTTTGAGAGGGATTTGAAAAGTTTCAATGGGAATGGGAAGAATTGGGACAAAAATTGGAAAATTTTTAAGGGACTTTGAAAAAATTTCAACTGGAATTTTAGCAATTTTTTGATGTGAAATTGTAAACATGTGGACATGGATTTTGAAAATTCTAGAGAGAATTTTAAAAGCTTCAAGAGAATTTCAACAATTTTGAGAGGGATTTGAAAAGTTTCAATGGGAATGGGAAGAATTGGGACAAAAATTGGAAAATTTTTAAGGGACTTTGAAAAAGTGAATGGATTTTGAAAATTCTAGAGAGAATTTTAAAAGCTTCAAGAGAATTTCAACAATTTTGAGAGGGATTTGAAAAGTTTCAAATGGGAATGGGAAGAATTGGGACAAAAATTGGAAAATTTTTAAGGGACTTTGAAAAAATTTCAACTGGAATTTTAGCCATTTTTTGACGTGAAATTGTAAACATGTGGCCATGGATTTTGAAATTCTAGAGAGAATTTTAAAAGCTTCAAGAGAATTTCAACAATTTTGAGAGGGATTTGAAAAGTTTCAATGGGAATGGGAAAGAATTGGGACAAAAATTGGAAAATTTTTAAGGGACTTTGAAAAAATTTCAACTGGAATTTTAGCCATTTTTTGACGTGAAATTGTAAACATGTGGACATGGATTTTGAAAATTCTAGAGAGAATTTTAAAAGCTTCAAGAGAATTTCAACAATTTTGAGAGGGATTTGAAAAGTTTCAATGGGAATGGATAGCAATTTTTTTATGTGAAATTGTAAACATGTGGCCATGGATTTTGAAAATTCTAGAGAGAATTTTAAAAGCTTCAAGAGAATTTCAACAATTTTGAGAGGGATTTGAAAAGTTTCAATGGGAATGGGAAGAATTGGGACAAAAATTGGAAAATTTTTAAGGGACTTTGAAAAAATTTCAACTGGAATTTTAGCAATTTTTGACATGAAATTGTAAACATGTTGAAGTGGATTTTGAAAATTCTAGAGAGAATTTTAAAAGCTTCAAGAGAATTTCAACAATTTTGAGAGGGATTTGAAAAGTTTCAATGGGAATGGGAAGAATTGGGACAAAAATTGGAAAATTTTTAAGGGACTTTGAAAAAATTTCAACTGGAATTTTAGCCATTTTTTGACGTGAAATTGTAAACATGTGGCCATGGATTTTGAAAATTCTAGAGAGAATTTTAAAAGCTTCAAGAGAATTTCAACAATTTTGAGAGGGATTTGAAAAGTTTCAATGGGAATGGGAAGAATTGGGACAAAAATTGGAAAATTTTTAAGGGACTTTGAAAAAATTTCAACTGGAATTTTAGCCATTTTTTGACGTGAAATTGTAAACATGTGGCCATGGATTTTGAAAATTCTAGAGAGAATTTTAAAAGCTTCAAGAGAATTTCAACAATTTTGAGAGGGATTTGAAAAGTTTCAATGGGAATGGGAAGAATTGGGACAAAAATTGGAAATTTTTAAGGGACTTTGAAAAAATTTCAACTGGAATTTTAGCCATTTTTGACGTGAAATTGTAAACATGTGGCCATGGATTTTGAAAATTCTAGAGAGAATTTTAAAAGCTTCAAGAGAATTTCAACAATTTGGAGAGGGATTTGAAAAGTTTCAATGGGAATGGGAAGAATTGGGACTTGATTTTGATGAAATTGTAAAGGATTTTGAAAATTCTAGAGAGAATTTTAAAAGCTTCAAGAGAATTTCAACAATTTTGAGAGGGATTTGAAAAGTTTCAAT
>NW_028115494.1:10000-55000 GCF_964273445.1 Streptopelia decaocto | reverse complement strand
CATTGACTCCCATTGACCCCATTGACCCCATTGATCCCCATTGACTCCCATTGACCCCATTGATCCCCATTGACCCCCATTGACCCCATTGATCCCATTGACCCCATTGACCCCCATTGACTCCCATTGACCCCATTGACCCCCATTGACTCCATTGACCCACATTGATTCCTATTGACTCCCATTGACTCCCATTGATCCCCATTGACCCCATTGATCCCCATTGACTCTCATTGACTCCCATTGACTCCCATTGATCCCATTGACTCCTATTGACTCCCATTGATTCCCATTGACCCCATTGACCCCATTGACTCCCATTGACCCCATTGACCCCATTGACCCCATTGACCCCCATTGATCCCCACTGACCCCATTGACCCCCATTGACCCCATTGACTCCCATTGATCCCCATTGACCCCATTGACTCCCATTGTTCTCCATGGGTCTCTATGGACACGCCCACCCGGGAATAAGCCCCGCCCACCCATGGGAACCCACCCCCGGGCCATAGAGATGAATGGGAGGCGGAGTCTCTATGGTATCAATGGGGGTCTATGGGTCTCTATGGTATCAATGGGTCCCATTGACTCCCATTGACCCCCATCGTTCCCTATGGGTCTCTATGGGTCCCTATGGGTCTCTATGGGTCTCTATGGGTCTCTATGGTCTCTATGGTCTCTATGGTCTCTATGGGTCTCTATGGGTCTCTATGGGTCTCTATGGTCTCTATGGTCTCTATGGGTCTCTATGGGTCCCTATGGGTCTCTATGGTCTCTATGGTCTCTATGGGTCTCTATGGTCTCTATGGGTCCCTATGGGTCTCTATGGGGTCTATGGGTCTCTATGGGTCTCTATGGGGTCTATGGGTCTCTATGGGTCTCTATAGGTCTCTATGGGTCCCTATGGGTCTCTATGGTCTCTTTGGTCTCTATGGTCTCTATGGGTCCTATGGGTCCCTATGGGTCTCTATGGGTCCCATTCACCCCCATTGACTCCCATTGTTCTCTATGGGTCCCTATGGGTCTCTATGGGTCTCTATGGGTCTCTATGGGTCTCTATGGTCTCTATGGGTCTCTATGGGTCTCTATGGGTCTCTATGGTCTCTGTGGGTCTCTATGGGGTCTATGGGTCTCTATGGGGTCTATGGGTCTCTATGGGTCTCTATGGGGTCTATGGGTCTCTATGGGTCTCTATGGGTCTCTATGGGGTCTATGGGTCTCTATGCGTCTCTATGCGTCTCTATGGGTCCCATTGACCCCCATTGACTCCCATTGTTCTCTATGGGTCTCTATGGGTCTCTATGGGGTCTATGGGTCTCTATGGTATCAATGGGGATCTATGGGTCTCTATGGTATCAATGGGGCTCTATGGGTCTCTATAGGTCTCTATGGGTCCCTGTGGGTCTCTATGGGTCTCCATGGGTCTCTATGGGTCAATCTATGGGTCCCTATGGGTCTCTATGGTCTCTATGGGTCAATCTATGGGTCCCAGCCCCACTCACCGACCCCCAGGCGCTTGTTGTAGTCGCAGAGGGTCCGGAAATCGTTCCACCTGCCCCATAACCAGCTCGGGTCACCCCAGAGGCCCCATGGGACCCCCAAGTGGCCCCATGGCCCCCCATAATGACCCCCAATAGCACCCAATGGCACCCAATGGCACCCAATGGAACCCAATGGAAACCAATGGAACTCAATGGAGCCCAATGAAACCCAATGGAACCCAATGGAAACCAATGGAAACCAATGGAACCCAATGGAAACCAATGGAGTCCAATGGAACCCAATGGAACCCAATGGCCACCAATGGCACCCAATGGCGCCAATGGCACCCAATGGCCACCAATGGCACCCAATGGCACCAATGGCACCCAAAGGCCACCAATGGCACCCAATGGCACCCAATGGCCACCAATGGCCCCAATGGATCCAATGGCACCCAATGGCACCCAATGGCTCCAATGGCACCCAATGGCACCCAATGGCACCCAATGGAACCCAATGGAACCCAATGGAACTCAATGGAGCCCAATGAAACCCAATGGAACCCAATGGCCCCAATGGCACCCAATGGCACCCAATGGCACCCAATGGCACCCAATGGCGCCAATGGCACCCAATGGCACCCAATGGCCACCAATGGCCCCCAATGGCACCCAATGGCCACCAATGGCCCCAATGGATCCAATGGCACCCAATGGCACCCAATGGCTCCAATGGCACCCAATGGCACCCAATGGCCACCAATGGCACCCAATGGCACCCAATGGCGCCAATGGCACCCAATGGCCCCAAGGGCCACCAATGGCACCCAATGGCCACCAATGGCACCCAATGGCACCCAATGGCACCCAATAGCACCCAATGGCACCCAATGGCCCCCATGGCACCCAATGGCACCCAATGGCCACCAATGGCACCCAATGGAACCCATAGGCCCCATGGGACCCCCAAGTGGCCCCATGGCCCCCAATAGCATCCAATGGCACCCAATGGAACCCAATGGAACCCAATGGAACTCAATGGAGCCCAATGAAACCCAATGGAACCCAATGGAAACCAATGGAACCCAATGGAAACCAATGGCACCCAATGGCCCCAATGGCACCCAATGGCCACCAATGGCACCCAATGGCCACCAATGGCTCCAATGGCCACCAATGGCACCCAATGGAACCCAATGGCACCAATGGCACCCAATGGCCACCAATGGCACCCAATGGCCACCAATGGCACCCAATGGCACCCAATGGCGCCAATGGCACCCAATGGCCCCCAATGGCACCCAATGGCCCCAATGGCACCCAATGGCTCCAATGGCACCCAATGGCACCCAATGGCACCCAATGGAACCCAATGGCACCAATGGCCCCAATGGCACCCAATGGCACCCAATGGCACCCAATGGCCCCCATGGCACCCAATGGCCCCGATGGCACCCAATGGCCCCAATGGAACCCAATGGCACCCAATGGCCCCAATGGCACCCAATGGCACCCAATGGGCCCCAATGGCCCCAATGGCACCCAATGGCACCCAATGGGCCCCAATGGCTCCAATGGCACCCAATGGCACCCAATGGCACCCACCAGCGCCAGGTCTTCTCCTCGGCCTCCGGGCCTATAGGGGGCGCTGGGTCGTTGCTGATGACGTCATCTCGTTGGTCCTCGGGGGCCAATAGGGGGACCTGGACCCACACCTGACCAGTAGAAACCAGTAGAAACCAGTATGGACCAGTATAAACCAGTATGGACCAGTATGGACCAGTATAAACCAGTATGGACCAGTATAACCCCCACTATAACCCCCCAGTCCAACCAGTATAACCCCCCAGTATAAACCAGTACAACCCAGTATAAACCAGTATAAACCCATATAAACCAGTATAACCCATATAAACCAATATAACCCATATAAACCAGTATAAACCCATATAACCCAGTATAACCAGTATAAACCAGTATAACCAGTATAAACCCATATAACCCAGTATAACCAGTATAAACCCATATAAACCAGTATAACCCACTATAACCAGTATAAACCCATATAAACCAGTATAACCCAGTATAAACCAGTATAACCCAGTATAACCCAGTATAACCAGTATAAACCCATATAACCCAGTATAACCCATATGAACCAATATAAACCCATATAACCCAGTATAACCCAGTATAAACCAATATAACCCAGTATAACCCAGTATAATCCAGTATAAACCCATATAAACCAGTATAACCCAGTATAACCAGTATAAACCCATATAACCCAGTATAACCAGTATAAACCCATATAAACCAGTATAACCCATATAAACCAGTATAAACCCATATAACCCAGTATAACCCAGTATAACCCAGTATAACCCAGTATAACCAGTATAAACCCATATAACCCAGTATAACCAGTATAAACCCATATAACCCAGTATAACCAGTATAAACCAGTATAACCCCATATAAACCAGTATAAACCCATATAACCCAGTATAACCAGTATAAACCCATATAACCCAGTATAACCAGTATAAACCAGTATAACCCCATATAAACCAGTATAAACCCATATAACTCGGTATAACCAATATAACCCCATACAAACCAGTATAACCCAGTATAACCAGTATAAACCCATATAACCCAGTATAACCAGTATAAACCCATATAACCCAGTATAACCAGTATAAACCAGTATAAACCCATATAACCCAGTATAAACCCATATAACCCAGTATAACCAGTATAAACCTTTACATCCCAGTATAAACCAGTATGGACCAGTATAAACCAGTATGGTGCTCCCAGCCCCTCTACGACCCATTCTGAGCCCCCCCAAGCCAACCAACCCCCTCCCAGACCGCAAACCAGTCCAAACCAGTCCAAACCAGTATAAACCAGTATGGACCAGTATGGACCAGTATGGGGTTCCCAAGCCTCTATGACCCATTCTGAACCCCTATAACCCAAATCCCGCCCCCCCAGGCACTCCTGGGTCCCAAAGGAGCCCAAACCATTATAAACCAGTATAAACCAGTATAAACCAGTATGACTCACCGCCGCCCCCTGGTGGCCCAGCAGGAAGGCGCTGAGGCCCCGGGCCAGGTTGGGCCCATCCCCCTCCCTGAGGGGCAACAGGAAAGCGGGGACCCCCAGGTACCCCCCGAAATCCAGTTCCTGCCGTAGGGCCTGGAATGGGGACAATGGGACAATGGGACAATGGGGGCAATGGGGGTCAATGGGGGTGATGGGGGTCAATGGGGGTCAATGGGGATCAATAAGAGTCAATGGGGTCAATGGGGGTCAATGGGGATCAATGGGGGTCAATGGGGATCAATAAGAGTCAATGGGGTCAATGGGGGTCAATGGGACTCAATGGGGGTCAATGGAACTCAATGGGACCCATAGACACTCATAGAGATTAATCGGAGTCAATGGGGGTCAATGGGGGTCAATGGGAGTCAATGGGGTCAATGTGAGTCAATGAGGGTCAATGGGGGTCAATGGGGATCAATAAGAGTCAATATGAGTCAATGAGAGTTAATGCGGATCAATAAGAGTCAATGGGGGTCAATGGGGGTCAATGGGGTCAATGGGGTCAATGGGGTCAATGGGGGTCAATGGAGTCAATGGGATCAATGGGGTCAGTGGGGTCAATGGGGTCAATGGGGGTCAATGGGGTCAATGGGGTCAATGGGGGTCAATGGGATCAATGGGGGTCAATGGGAGTCAATGGGGTCAATGGGGATCAATGGGGTCAATGGGGTCAATGGGGTCAATGGGAGTCAATGGGGTCAATGGGGATCAATGGGGTCAATGGGGTCAATGGGGTCAATGGGAGTCAATGGGGATCAATGGGGGTCAATGGGGGTCAATGGGGGTCAATGGGGTCAATGGGACTCAATGGGGTCAATGGGACTCAATGGGGATCAATAAGAGTCAATGGGGTCAATGGGGAGTCAATGGGGGTCAATGGGGTCAATGGGGTCAAATGGGTCAATGGGGGTCAATTGAGATCAATAACAGTCAATGGGAGTCAATGAGAGTTAATGTGGATCAATAAGAGTCAATGGGGTCAATGGGGGTCAATGGGGTCAATGGGGGTCAATGGGGGTCAATGGGGGTCAATGGGGTCAATGGGGTCAATGGGGGTCAATGGGGTCAATGGGGTCAATGGGGGTCAATGGGATCAATGGGGGTCAATGGGGGTCAATGGGTCAATGGGAATCAATGTGATTCAATGGGGCCAAACACCCGATTTTGGGGTCCCTTTTTGGGGCTCCCCGGGTCCGTCCGGGGCCGCACCCGGGGGGGTCATTTAGAGGCGCCCTTTGGGGTGCACCCGAGTGCTTTTGGTGCCGAGGGGGTTGATTTTTGGGGCGAATCCGGGGGGTTTTGGGGGCGCCCCCCCCCCGACTCACAGCCTCGGCGTTGGTCCTCCCGGCCTGTAGGGGGCGGTCGGGCCGGATCCAGCCCGAGATCTTCCCCACGATCAGGGTGTTCCAGTCTGGGGGCAAAGGTCAAGGGCAGGGGTCACCGGGGGGTCAAGGTCACGGGGGGGTCTATGGGGTCTATGGGTCCCTATGGGACTCTCTGGTCTCTATGGGTCTCTATGGTTCCCATTGGTTTCTATGGGACTCTAGGGTCTCTATGGGTCTCTATGGGTCTCTATGGGTCCCTATGGGTCTCTATGGTCTCTATGGGTCCCTATGGGTCTCTATGGGGTCCCTATGGGTCTCTATGGGTCCCTATGGGTCTCTATGGGTCCCTATGGGTCTCTATGGTCTCTATGGGTCTCTATGGTCTCTATGGGTCCCTATGGGTCTCTATGGGTCCCTATGGGTCTCTATGGTCTCTATGGTCTCTATGGTCTCTATGGTCTCTATGGGTCTCTATGGTCTCTATGGGTCTCTATGGGTCTCTATGGTCCCTATGGGTCTCTATGGGTCCCTATGGGTCTCTATGGTCTCTATGGTCTCTATGGTCTCTATGGGTCTCTATGGGTCCCTATGGGTCTCTATGGTCTCTATGGGTCCCTATGGGTCTCTATGGTCTCTATGGTCTCTATGGTCTCTATGGGTCCCTATGGGTCTCTATGGTCCCTATGGGTCTCTATGGTCTCTATGGGTCAATCTATGGGTCTCTATGGGTCTCTATGGGTCTCTATGGTCCCTATGGGTCTCTATGGGTCTCTATGGTCCCTATGGTTCTCTGTGGGTCCCTATGGGTCCCTATGGTCTCTATGGGTCAATCTATGGGTCTCTATGGGTCAATCTATAACTCTCATTGATCTCTATGGGTCCCCATGGTCTCTATGGGTCAACCTATGGGTCTCTATGATCTCTATGGTCTCTATGGGTCAATCTATGGTTCCCTATGGTCTCTATGGGTCAATCTACGGGACTCTATGGTTCCCATTGGTGCCTATGAGTCAGCTCATGGCTCCCTATGGGTCAATCTATGGGTCGCTATGGGTCAATCTATGGGTGTCTATGGTGTCTATGGGTCAATCTATGGGTCTCTATGGGTCTCTATGGTTCCCACTGGCCTCTATGGGTCAATCCATGGGTCTCTATGGTCTCTATGGGTCTCTATGGGTCAATCTATGGGTCTCTATGGTCTGTATGGGTCTCTATGGGTCAATCTATGGGTGTCTATGGTGTCTATGGGTCAATCTATGGGTCTCTATGGGTCTCTATGGTTCCCATTGGCCTCTATGGGTCAATCCATGGCTCCCTATGGGTCTCTATGGGTCTCTATGGGTCTCTATGGGTCCATCTATGGATCTCTATGGCTCCCATTGGTCTCTATGGGTCAGTCCATAGTTCCCTATGGGTCCCCATGGTGTCTATAGGTCAGTCTATGGGTCTCTATGGGTCGCTATGGGTCTCTATGGTTCTCTATGGTGTCTATGGGTCAATCTATGGGTCTCTATGGGTCTCTATGGTTCCCATTGGCCTCTATGGGTCAATCCATGGGTCTCTATGGGTCACTCCATGGGTCTCTATGGTCTCTATGGGTCAATCCATGGGTCTCCTTGGGTCAATCCATGGCTCCCTATGGTCCCTATGGGTCAATCTATGGGTCTCTATGGGTCAATCTATGGGTCTCTATGGTGTCTATGGGTCGCTATGGGTCAATCCATGGGTCTCTGTGGGTCAATCCATGGGTGTCTATGGTCTCTATGGGTCTCTATGGGTCAACCTATGGGTGTCTATGGTGTCTATGGATCCCTATGGGTCAATCCATGGGTCTCTATGGGTCAATCTATGGGTGTCTATGGTGTCTATGGGTCCCTATGGGTCAATCCATGGGTGTCTATGGTCTCTATGGGTCCCTATGGGTCAATCTATGGGTCCCTATGGTGTCTATGGGTCGCTATGGGTCAATCTATGGGTCCCTATGGGTCAATCTATGGGTGTCTATGGTGTCTATGGGTCCCTATGGGTCAATCCATGGCTCCCTATGGTGTCTATGGGTCTCTATGGGTCAATCCATGGCTCCCTATGGTGTCTATGGGTCGCTATGGGTCAATCCATGGCTCCCTATGGTGTCTATGGGTCCCTATGGGTCAATCTATGGGTCTCTATGGTTCCCATTGGTCTCTATGGGTCAATCTATGGGTCTCTATGGGTCAATCTATGGGTCACTATGGATCTCTATGGTTCCCATTGGCCTCTATGGGTCAATCCATGGGTCTCTATGGTCTCTATGGGTCTCTATGGGTCAATCCATGGCTCCCTATGGTCCCTATGGGTCTCTATGGGTGTCTATGGTGTCTATGGGTCCCTATGGGTCAATCCATCGGTCTCTATGGGTCAATCCATGGGTCTCTATGGGTCAACCTATGGGTGTCTATGGTGTCTATGGGTCCCTATGGTGTCTATGGGTCCCTATGGGTCAATCCATCGGTCCCTATGGTGTCTATGGGTCAATCTATGGGTCTCTATGGGTCAATCCATGGGTCCCTATGGGTCAATCTATGGGTCTCTATGGGTCGCTATGGGTCAATCTATGGGTCTCTATGGGTCAATCTATGGGTGTCTATGGTCTCTATGGGTCCCTATGGGTCAATCCATGGGTGTCTATGGTGTCTATGGGTCACTATGGGTCAATCCATGGCTCCCTATGGTCTCTATGGTCGCTATGGGTCAATCCATGGGTCCCTATGGTGTCTATGGGTTGCTATGGGTCAATCTATGGGTCTCTATGGGTCAATCTATGGGTGTCTATGGTGTCTATGGGTCCCTATGGGTCAATCCATGGGTCTCTATGGTCCCTATGGGTCCCTATGGGTCAATCTATGGGTCTCTATGGTGTCTATGGGTCGCTATGGGTCAATCTATGGGTCTCTATGGGTCAACCTATGGGTGTCTATGGTGTCTATGGGTTGCTATGGGTCAATCTATGGGTCTCTATGGGTCAATCTATGGGTCTCTATGGTTCCCATTGGTCTCTATGGGTCAATCTATGGGTCTCTATGGGTCAACCTATGGGTGTCTATGGGTCGCTATGGGTCAATCCATGGGTCTCACCTCTCCCCGCCAGCAGCAGGTCGGAGCGCGTTTGGGGTCCCGGGCGCCCCTTGGCCGGGTCCCTCCCGAATTCCCGCCGGTACCGCGGGTGGAACAGGGGGACGCACAGGAAGTCGAACCTGGAACCCAAAACCACCCAAAGTCACCCCAAAATGGGGCCACCCGGGTCCCTTGGGGCACTCCTGGGTCCCTCCCGAACTCCTGGGTCCCTCCCGAACTCCTGGGTCCCTTCCCAATCTCTTAAGTCCATTGGGGCACTCCTGGGTCCCTTGGGGCACTCCTGGGTCCCTCCCGAACTCCTGGGTCCCTGGGGCACTCCTGGGTCCCTATTTGGCTCCATTGGGGCACTCCTGGGTCCCTCCCGAACTCCTGGGTCCCCTGGGGCACTCCTGGGTCCCTATTTGGGTCCCTATTTGGTTCCATTGGGGCACTCCTGGGTCCCTCCCGAACTCCCTGGGCCCCTTTGGGGCACTCCTGGGTCCCTTCTGGGTCCCTATTTGGGTCCCTTGGGGCACTCCTGGGTCCCTCCCGAACTCCTGGGTCCACTATTTGTGTCCATTGGGGCACTCCTGGGTCCCTCCCGAACTCCTGGGTCCCCTATTTAGTTCCATTGGGGCACTCCTGGGTCCCTCCCGAACTCCTGGGTCCCCTATTTGTGTCCATTGGGGCACTCCTGGGTCCCTCCCGAACTCCTGGGTCCCCTATTTAGTTCCACTGGGGCACTCCTGGGTCCCTCCCGAACTCCTGGGTCCCCTATTTGTGTCCATTGGGGCACTCCTGGGTCCCTATTTGGGTCCCTATTTAGTTCCATTGGGGCACTCCTGGGTCCCTCCGGAACTCCTGGGTCCCTATTTGGGGCACTCCTGGGTCCCTCCCTGCACTATTAAGCCCATTGGGGCACTCCTGGGTCCCTCCTGGGTCCCTATTTGGGTCCCTTGGGGCACTCCTGGGTCCCTTGGGGCACTCCTGGGTCCCTATTTGGTTCCATTGGGGCACTCCTGGGTCCCTGGGGCACTCCTGGGTCCCTTTGGGGCACTCCTGGGTCCCTATTTGGGTCCCTATTTGGTTCCATTGGGGCACTCCTGGGTCCCTTGGGGCACTCCTGGGTCCCTTATTGGCACTTATGGGATCTATGGGGCACTCCTGGGTCCCTTTGGGGCACTCCTGGGTCCCTATTTGGATCCATTGGGGCACTCCTGGGTCCCTCCCGAACTCCTGGGTCCCCTATTTGTGTCCATAGGGGCACTCCTGGTCCCTCCTGGGTCCCTATTTGGCTCCATTGGGGCACTCCTGGGTCCCTCCTGAACTCCTGGGTCCCCTATTTGGTTCCATTGGGGCACTCCTGGGTCCCTGGGGCACTCCTGGGTCCCTTTGGGGCACTCCTGGGTCCCTATTTGGGTCCCTATTTGGTTCCATTGGGGCACTCCTGGGTCCCTTGGGGCACTCCTGGGTCCCTCCCGAACTCCTGGGTCCCTGGGGCACTCCTGGGTCCCTATTTGGTTCCATTGGGGCACTCCTGGGTCCTTCCCGAACTCCTGGGTCCCCTATTTGTGTCCATTGGGGCACTCCTGGGTCCCTATTTGGGTCCCTATTTAGTTCCATTGGGGCACTCCTGGGTCCCTCCGGAACTCCTGGGTCCCTCCCGAACTCCTGGGTCCCTTGGGGCACTCCTGGGTCCCTCCCGAACTCCTGGGTCCCCTATTTGGTTCCATTGGGGCACTCCTGGGTCCCCTATTTAGATCCATTGGGGCACTCCTGGGTCCCTCCCGAACTCCTGGGTCCCTCCTGGGTCCCTATTTGGTTCCATTGGGGCACTCCTGGGTCCCTCCCGAACTCCTGGGTCCCTCCTGGGTCCCTATTTGGCTCCATTGGGGCACTCCTGGGTCCCTCCTGGGTCCCTATTTGGCTCCATTGGGGCACTCCTGGGTCCCTCCTGGGTCCCTATTTGGCTCCATTGGGGCACTCCTGGGTCCCTTTGGGTCCCTATTTGGCTCCATTGGGGCACTCCTGGGTCCCTCCCGAACTCCTGGGTCCCTTGGGGCACTCCTGGGTCCCTATGGGTCCCCATTTGTTTCCATGGGGTCCCTATGGGTCCCTATTTGGCTCCATTGGGTCCCTATGGGTCCCCATTTGTTTCCATTGGGTCCCCATGGGTCCCTATTTGGCTCCATTGTTTCCCCATTTGGCCCCCGGGTCCCTATTTGGCGCCCTTTGGGGCACTCCTGGGTCCCTCACACCGTTTCCGGCCGCCGTTCCCAGCGCTCCCGCCACTTCCGGGACGCAGCTCAAGTCGCGCCCGCTCGACACACGCGCCGCTCCGGCCGCCATTGCCGCGCCGACCACGCCCACGAAGCCCCCGCTCGGCCAATCGCTGCGCGCCGCGGGCTGGGCCAACCAATCAGACGCCGCCGCGCCCCCCTTGGGCTCAGCCTATAGCGGCGCGGCGCGAACTGTCAATCAAGCGCCCCGCGCGGCTCCCCCCGCGGCCTCAACGGGCCAATCAGAGCGCGGCGCCAACTGTCAATCACCCCACGTGGGGCGGCTCGACTCCGCGGCTTAACGGGCCAATCAGAGCGCGGCGCGAACTGTCAATCAAGGGATTCAAGCGGCGCTGCCCCGCGCCTTAAAGGGCC
The DNA here is from genome assembly GCF_964273445.1 of Streptopelia decaocto. NCBI lineage: Eukaryota > Metazoa > Chordata > Aves > Columbiformes > Columbidae > Streptopelia > Streptopelia decaocto. The sequence goes on along the minus strand of NW_028115494.1, from coordinate 43,333 downwards.
AATCAGAGCGCGGCGCGAACTGTCAATCAAGCGCCCCAGGCGGCTCCCCCACGCGTCTTAAAGGGCCAATCAGAGCGCGGGGTGAACTGTCAATCATCCCACGTGGGGCGCGGCGCGAACTGTCAATCAAGCGCCCCAGGCGGCTCCCCCGCGGGTCTTAACGGGCCAATCAGAGCGCGGGGTGAACTGTCAATCAAAGGGTCCAAGCGGCTTAGAGGGCCAATGGGGGCCTCGCGCCGCCTGTCAATCACCGCGCATCGCCCCGCCCACCCCCCCCATTCATTTAAAGGGGCAGAAGCATCGAATCAACGGCGTAAAAATTGACCAATAGGAGCGGGTTTGGCGCAAAGTGGTTTAATTGGGGGGGGGGGAAAGGGGGCGGGGGGCGTGGTCAGGAGGAGGGGGCGGGGCCGGGGGGGCGGAGCTGGCGCAGGGCCCATTGGCGGTGGCTCAGGCGCTGGCGTAGCCGCCCGTATTCCCGCGCGAGGACCCCGAACCGGGGGCCCAAGGAGCGGAAGGAGCCGAGCGCCCCCTGCAGGCGGGAGGAGGCGGCGGCGGCCGCCGAGGCTTCTGATTGGAGGAGGGACCTGCGGGGGGGCGGGGCAAAGCGGGGGGTCACTGTGGGGGGCTATGGGTCCTTATGGGTCTCTATGGGTCTCTATGGTCTCTATGGGTCTCTATGGGTCTCTATGGGTCTCTATGGGTCTCTATGGTCTCTATGGGTCTCTATGGTCTCTATGGTCTCTATGGGTCTCTATGGGTCTCTATGGGTCTCTATGGTCTCTATGGTCTCTATAGGTCTCTATGGGTCTCTATGGGTCTCTATGGTCTCTATGGGTCTCTATGGTCTCTATGGTCTCTATGGTCCCTATGGGTCTCTATGGTCTCTATGGGTCCCTATGGGTCCCTATGGGTCTCTATGGTCTCTATGGGTCCCTATGGGTCCCTATGGGTCTCTATGGTCTCTATGGGTCTCTATGGGTCTCTATGGTCTCTATGGTCTCTATGGGTCTCTATGGTCTCTATGGTCTCTATGGTCTCTATGGTCTCTATGGGTCTCTATGGTCTCTATGGTCTCTATGGGTCTCCATGGTCTCTATGGTCTCTATGGGTCTCTATGGTCTCTATGGGTCTCCATGGTCTCTATGGTCTCTATGGGTCTCTATGGTCTCTATGGTCTCTATGGGTCCCATTGACTCCCATTGGTCTCTATTGACTTCCATTGATCTCTATGGCCCCATTGACTCCATTGACTCCTATTGACCCCCATTGACTCCCATTGTTCTCTATGGGTCCCTATGGGTCTCTATGGGTCCCACTGACTCCCATTGTTTTCCATTGACTTCCATTGATCTCTATGGCCCCCATTGACCCCATTGACCCCCATTGACCCCATTGACCCCCATTGATCCCATTGACCCCATTGATCCCCATTGACTCCCATTGACCCCATTGACCCCATTGACCCCCATTGATCCTATTGACCCCCACTGAGCCCCATTGCCCCCCATTGACCCCCATTGACCCCATTGACTCCATTGACCCCATTGACTCCCATTGACTCCCATTGACTCCCATTGACTCCCATTGACCCTCATTGACTCCCATTGTTCTCTATGGTCTCTCTATGGGTCTCTATGGGTCTCTCCATAGTCTCTATGGTCTCTCCATAGTCTCTATGGTCTCCATACCCACCTGATCCTCCGATGCGCCTCCACCAGCCCGGCCGGGTACGTGTCCAATAGCACCTTCAGCTCCTCCAACCTGCCCATTCATTAATTAACCCATTATTTAATCAATCAACCCCTTAACGAGCCACGGGGGGGCGCCCCCCAAGTGGCCCCGCCCCCTTTTCCCCCCAACCAACCGGATCTTGAGCAGCAGGGCCACGCCCTTGGCCTCCAGGTCCCGCCCCCGGCGCTGGTCCCGCTGCGTCCAGGCGGCTGATTGGCCGGCTAGGCGGCCCAAGATGGCGGCCAGGCGGCCCAGGACCTATAGAGACCCATAGGGACCCATAGAGACCATAGAGAGCCATAGAGACCCATAGGGACCCATAGAGACCCATAGGGACCATAGAGACCATAGAGACCCATAGAGACCCATAGAGACCCATAGAGACCCATAGAGACCCATAGAGACCCATAGAGACCATAGAGACCCATAGAGACCCATAGAGACCCATAGAGACCATAGAGACCATAGAGACCATAGAGACCCATAGAGACCCATAGAGACCCATAGAGACCATAGAGACCCATAGAGACCCATAGAGACCCATAGAGACCCATAGGGACCCATAGGGACCCATAGAGACCCATAGAGACCATAGAGACCCATAGGGACCCATAGAGACCCATAGAGACCCATAGAGACCATAGAGACCCATAGAGACCCATAGGGACCCATAGGGACCCATAGAGACCCATAGAGACCCATAGGGACCCATAGAGACACATAGAGACCATAGAGACCCATAGGGACCCATAGGGACCCATAGGGACCCATAGGGAGCCATAGGGACCCATAGGGACCATAGAGACCATAGAGACCATAGAGACCCATAGGGACCCATAGGGACCCATAGGGACCCATAGACCCCATAGGGACCCATAGAGACCATAGAGACCCATAGGGACCTATAGGGACCCATAGGGACCATAGGGACCCATAGGGACCAATGGGGACCCCAAACTCACCTGGGGGAGGAGCCTCCGATGGCGGGAAAGCTGCTCCCGGAGGGCGTGGCCTCGGCGGTGGGCGTGGCCCAGGCGCTGCATCTCATTGGCCAGCGCTCGGGCCACGCCCCCCGGGGGGCCGGGGGCGGTCGCGGCGCTTCCCATTGGCTGCCCCGAGGCTCCGCCCCCGTGGTAATCGGCCAATCGGGCGGCTTTCTGCCTGAAGTGGAGCTCGAGGGCGGGGAGGAGGAGGCGGAGAAAAGGGGCGGGGTCCTGGGGGGGGCGGGGTTAAAGGGGGCGGGGTCGACACCGGATGCCTGGGTCCCTCCCAATCTCTTGGGTCCATTGGGGCACTCCTGGGTCCCTCCCGAACTCCTGGGTCCCTCCCGAACTCCTGGGTCCCTTGGGGCACTCCTGGGTCCCTCCCGAACTCTTGGGTCCCTTGGGGCACTCCTGGGTCCCTCCCGAACTCCTGGGTCCCCCCCGAACTCCTGGGTCCCTTGGGGCACTCCTGGGTCCCCCCCGAACTCCTGGGTCCCTTGGGGCACTCCTGGGTCCCTCCCGAACTCTTGGGTCCGTTGGGGCACTCCTGGGTCCCTCCCGATCTCCTGGGTCCATTGGGGCACTCCTGGGTCCCTCCCAATCTCTTGGGTCCATTGGGGCACTCCTGGGTCCCTCCTGAAGTCTTAGATCCATTGGGGCACTCCTGGGTCCCTTGGGGCACTCCTGGGTCCCTCCCGAACTCCTGGGTCCCCTGGGGCACTCCTGGGTCCCTTGGGGCACTCCTGGGTCCCTCTCACCTCTGGGGGGGGCAGTGACGTCATCGGGGGGTCCCCCTGGCGCATTTGAGCCAACGCGAGCGCTTCTTCCACTTTCCGGAACCTCTTGGGTGGGGGGAGTTTGGGGTGAATTTGGGGGGATTCGGGTCCCTATGGGTCCCTATGGGTCCCTATGGGTCTCTATGGGTCCCTATGGGTCCCTATGGGGCTCTATGGGTCCCTATGAGTCTCTATGGAACCCCCAGGGTCCTAAAACCCTCCCCGGGAACCCCCAGGGTCCTAAAACCCTCCCTCTTTATGGGTCCCTATGGGTCTCTATGGGTTTCTATGGGTCCCATTGACTCCCATTGGTCTCCATTGACTTCCATTGATCCCCATTGACTCCCATTGTTCCCTATGGGTCCCTATGGGTCTCTATGGGTCAGTCTATGGGTCTCTATGGGTCCCATTGACTCCCATTGATCGCCATTGATCCCCATTGACTCCCATTGATTTCCATTCACTCCCATTGACTCCCATTGTCCCCCATTGACTCCCATTGTTCCCTATGGGTCTCTATGGTCTCTATGGGTCTCTATGGGTCCCTATGGGTCCCTATGGGGCTCTATGGTCTCTATGGGTCTCTATGGGTCTCTATGGGTCTCTATGGGTCCCATTGACTCCCATTGGTCTCTATTGACTCCCATTGACCCCATTGACCCTCATTGACCCCATTGACTCCCATTGACCCTCATTGACTCCCATTGACCCCCATTGACTCCCATTGACCCTCATTGACTCCCATTGTTCTCTATGGTCTCTATGGGTCCCTATGGGTCCCTATGGATCCCTATGGGGCTCTATGGTCTCTATGGGTCTCTATGGGTCTCTATGGGTCTCTATGGGTCCCATTGACTCCCATTGGTCTCTATTGACTCCCATTGACCCCATTGACCCTCATTGACCCCCATTGACTCCCATTGACCCCATTGACTCCCATTGACCCTCATTGACTCCCATTGACTCCCATTGACCCCATTGTTCTCTATGGTCTCTATGGGTCCCTATGGGTCCCTATGGGTCCCTATGGGTCTCTATGGGTCCCTATGGGTCTCTATGGGTCCCATTGACTCCCATTGACCTCCATTGACTCCCATTGACCCCCATTGACTCCCATTGACCCCCATTGACCCCCATTGACTCCCATTGTTCCCTATGGGTCTCTATGGTCTCTATGGGTCCCTATGGTCTCTATGGGTCCCTATGGGTCTCTATGGGTCACTATGGGTCTCTATGGTCTCTATGGGTCTCTATGGGTCCCTATGGGTCTCTATGGGTCTCTATGGGTCCCATTGACTCCCATTGGTCTCTATTGACTCCCATTGACCCCATTGACCCTCATTGACCCCCATTGACTCCCATTGACCCCATTGACCCTCATTGACCCCCATTGACTCCCATTGACCCCATTGACTCCCATTGACCCTCATTGACTCCCATTGACTCCCATTGACCCCATTGTTCTCTATGGTCTCTATGGGTCCCTATGGGTCCCTATGGGTCTCTATGGGTCCCTATGGGTCTCTATGGGTCCCATTGACTCCCATTGACTCCCATTGACCTCCATTGACTCCCATTGACCCCCATTGACTCCCATTGACCCCCATTGACCCCCATTGACTCCCATTGTTCCCTATGGGTCTCTATGGTCTCTATGGGTCCCTATGGTCTCTATGGGTCTCTATGGGTCTCTATGGTCTCTATGGATCTCTATGGGTCTCTATGGTCTCTATGGGTCTCTATGGTCTCTATGGGTCTCTATGGGTCTCTATGGTCACTATGGGTCTCTATGGTCTCTATGGGTCTCTATGGGTCCCTATGGGTCTCTATGGTCTCTATGGGTCCCATTGACTCCCATTGGTCTCTATTGACTCCCATTGACCCTCACTGACCCTCATTGACTCCCATTGACCCCCATTGACTCCCATTGATTCCATTGACCCCATTTGACTCCCATTGACCCCCATTGACTCCCATTGATCCCCATTGACTCCCATTGACCCCCATTGACTCCCATTGACCCCCATTGACCCCCATTGACTCCCATTGATCCCCATTGACTCCCATTGACCCCCATTGACTCCCATTGATCCCCATTGACTCCCATTGACCCTCATAGACTCCCATTGACTCCCATTGTTCTCTATGGGTCCCTATGAGTCCCTATGGGTTCCTATGGTCTCTATGGGTGTCTATGGGTCCCTATGGGTCCCTCTGGGGGTTCCTGGGGGTTCAGGGGTGAATTTGGGGTGAATTCGGGGGGTTTCGGGCGCTCACCGGCCGGTCCTGGCGCAGCAGCTCCTGCAGCCCCGCCCACAGCCCCTCCCAGCGCAGCCATTGGCCGCGGGCCAGCGCCAGCCCCGCCCACGCCTGGGGGGGGCAACGGGGGGCAGGGGGGTCACCCTGAGCCCCCAGTGTCCCCAATGTCCCCAATGGGACCCCCAAGACCCCCCAGTGTCCCCAATGTCACCCCCAGTGTCCCCATTGACCCCAATGTCCCATTGACCCCAATGTCCCATTGACCCCAATGTCCCCAATGTCACAATTGACCCCAATGTCCCCATTGACCCCAATGTCCCCATTGACCCCAATGTCCCCATTGACCGCATTGACCCCAATGTCCCATTGACCCCAGTGTCCCCATTGACCCCAATGTCCCATTGACCCCAATGTCCCATTGACCCCATTGACCCCAATGTCCCATTGACCCCAATGTCCCATTGACCCCAATGTCCCCATTGACCCCAATGTCCCATTGACCCCCATTGACCCCAATGTCCCATTGACCCCAATGTCCCCATTGACCCCAATGTCCCATTGACCCCATTGACCCCAATGTCCCATTGACCCCAATGTCCCATTGACCCCAATGTCCCCATTGACCCCAATGTCCCATTGACCCCAATGTCCCCATTGACCCCAATGTCCCCATTGACCCCATTGACCCCAATGTCCCATTGACCCCAATGTCCCCATTGACCCCAATGACCCCAATGTCCCATTGACCCCAATGTCCCCATTGACCCCAATATCCCATTGACCCCAATGTCCCCATTCACCCCAATGTCCCATTCACCCCAATGTCCCATTCACCCCAATGTCCCCATTGTCCCCCCAATGTCCCCAATGTCCCCATTGACCCCAATATCCCATTGACCCCAATGTCCCATTCACCCCAATGTCCCATTGACCCCAATGTCCCATTGACCCCAATATCCCATTGACCCCATTGTCCCCAATGTCCCATTGACCCCAATGTCCCATTGACCCCATTGACCCCAATGTCCCCATTGACCCCAATGTCCCATTGACCCCAATGTCCCATTGACCCCATTGTCCCCATTCACCCCATTGACCCCAATGTCCCCAATATCCCCATTGACCCCAATGTCCCCATTGTCCCATTGACCCCAATGTCCCCATTGTCCCATTGACCCCAATGTCCCCATTGACCCCATTGACCCCAATGTCCCATTGACCCCAATGTCCCCAATGTCCCCATTGTCCCCCTTGACCCCAATGTCCCCATTGACCCCAATGTCCCCATTGACCCCAATGTCCCCAATAACCCCATTGACCCCAATGTCCCCATTGTCCCCATTGACCCCAATGTCCCCATTGACCCCCCAATGTCCCATTGACCCCCCAATGTCCCCATTGACCCCCCAATGTCCCATTGACCCCAATGTCTGCAATGTCCCCATTGTCCCCTTTATCCCCATTGTCCCATTGACCCCAATGTCCCCATTGTCCCCCCAATGTCCCCAATGTCCCATTGACCCCAATGTCTCCATTGACCCCAATGTCCCCAATGTCCCCATTGTCCCATTTACCCCAATGTCCCCATTGTCCCAATGTCCCCAATGTCTCCATTGACCCCAATGTCCCCCAAGTGTCCCCAATATCCCTATTACCCCCCAATGTCCCCATTGTCCCCAATGTCCCATTGACCCCAATGTCCCCATTCACCCCAATGTCCCATTCACCCCATTGTCCCATTGATCCCAATGTCCCCATTGTCCCCATTGTCCCCAATGTCCCATTGTCCCCAATGTCCCATTGACCCCAATGTCCCCATTGACCCCATTGACCCCAATGTCCCCATTGTCCCCATTGACCCCATTGTCCCATTGACCCCAATGTCCCCATTGACCCCAATGTCCCCATTGACCCCAATGTCCCATTGACCCCATTGACCCCAATGTCCCCATTGTCCCCATTGACCCCAATGTCCCCATTGACCCCAATGTCCCCAATGTCCCATTGACCCCAATGTCCCATTGACCCCATTGACCCCAATGTCCCATTGACCCCAATGTCCCCATTGACCCCAATGTCCCCATTGACCCCAATGTCCCCATTGTCCCATTGACCCCAATGTCCCCATTGACCCCAATGTCCCCAATGTCCCCATTGTCCCATTGACCCCATTGACCCCAATGTCCCATTGACCCCAATGTCCCCATTGACCCCAATGTCCCCATTGACCCCATTACCCCCATTGACCCCAATGTCCCCAATGTCCCCAATGTCCCATTACCCCCATTGACCCCAATGTCCCCATTGACCCCAATGTCCCCAATGTCCCCAATGTCCCCATCACCCCCATTGTCCCCATTGTCCCCATGTCCCCATTACCTGTCTCAGGTCCCTCTCCAGCTCCGCCCCCACCCCCCCAATCCCCTTTAGCGGGTCCAGCCCGGGGTGCAGCTCCTGCAGCGGCTCCTCCTCTGCGATCATTAACAATTAACACTAATTAACACCCCCCATATCCCCCACTGCCCCCCAATTACCCCTAATTACCCCTAATTACCCCCTAATTACCCCTCATCGCTCACCCAGCAGCCACTCGATGTCCGCAGCCGCCATCTTGCCCCGAGCGGAGCCGAACGGGACCCGAGCGGAGCCGGAAACACCCGAAGGGACCCGAGTGGAGCCGAAGGGACCCGAGCGGAGCCGAAGGGACCCGAGCGGAGCCGAACGGGGCCCGAGCGGAGCCGAAAACACCCGAGCGGAGCCGATCGCGCCCGAAGGGGCCCGAGTGCAGCCGAAGGGACCCGAAGGGGCCCGAGTGCAGCCGAAAACACCCGAGCGGAGCCGAACGCACCCGAAGGGACCCGAACGCACAGGGAGGGGCCCGCGTGGAGCCGAACGGACCCGAAGGGACCCGAGTGGACCGAACAAACCCGAATGGACCCGAATGGACCCGAAGGGACCCGAATGGACCCGAGTGGAGCCGAATGGACCCGAAGGGACCCGAAGGGACCCGAGTGGACACTGGGACCCCAAGGGGCATTCCTGGGTCCCTCTGGGGCACTCCTGGGTTCCCTACGAGGCATTTTGGGGGATCTATGGATCCCCAAAGGGGATCACGTGGGGGTCACTAACAGGCACTTATGGGTCCCTAAGAGCCACTTATGGGGCTCCGAGAGTCACTTGTGGGTCTCTAGAGGCACTTATGGGTCCCTCCCGAACTCCTGGGTCCCTCCCCAGTGCCATCTATGGGGCCGGACGCCTGGGTCCCTCCCCATTCAAATCTATGGGGCCCGGACGCCTTGGTCCATCCCCATTCAAATCTATGGGGCCCGGACGCCTGGGTCCCTTCCTTTGGGGATCCATAGATCCCCACAAATGCCTCTTAGGGAACCCAGGAGTGCCCCAGAGGGACCCAGGAATGCCCCTTGGGGTCCCAGTGTCCACTCGGGTCCCTTCGGGTGCGTTCGGGTCCCTTCGGCTCCACTCGGGTCTCTTCGGGTCCCTTCGGGTCCATTCGGCTCCACTCGGGTCCCTTCGGGTCCATTCGGGTGCGTTCGGCTCCACTCGGGTCCCTTCGGGTCCATTCGGCTCCATTCGGCTCCACTCGGGTCCGTTCGGCTCCACTCGGGTCCCCTCGGTCCGTTCGGCTCCACTCGGGTCCCCTCGGGTCCGTTCGGCTCCGCTCGGGTCCCTTCGGGTGCGTTCGGCTCCGCTCGGGTCCGTTCGGCTCCACTCGGGTCCCCTCGCGTGCGTTCGGCTCCACTCGGGTCCCCTCGGGTCCGTTCGGCTCCACTCGGGTCCCTTCGGGTCCATTCGGCTCCACTCGGGTCCCTTCGGGTGCGTTCGGCTCCACTCGGGTCCCTTCGGGTCCGTTCGGCTCCACTCGGGTCCCCTCGGGTCCGTTCGGCTCCACTCGGGTCCCCTCGGGTCCGTTCGGCTCCGCTCGGGTCCGTTCGGCTCCGCTCGGGTCCGTTCGGCTCCGTTCGGCTCCGCTCGGGTCCGTTCGGCTCCACTCGGGTCCCCTCGGGTGCGTTCGGCTCCGCTCGGGTCCGTTCGGCTCCGCTCGGGTCCCTTCGGGTCCGTTCGGCTCCACTCGGGTCCCTTCGGGTCCCTTCGGCTCCACTCGGGTCCGTTCGGGTCCGTTCGGCTCCACTCGGGTCCCTTCGGGTCCATTCGGCTCCACTCGGGTCCCTTCGGGTCCATTCGGCTCCACTCGGGTCCCTTCGGGTCCCGTCGGGTGCGTTCGGCTCCGCTCGGGTCCGTTCGGCTCCGCTCGGGTCCCTTCGGGTCCATTCGGCTCCACTCGGGTCCCTTCGGGTCCGTTCGGCTCCGCTCGGGTCCGTTCGGCTCCACTCGGGTCCCTTCGGGTCCATTCGGCTCCACTCGGGTCCCTTCGGGTCCCTTCGGGTCCATTCGGCTCCGCTCGGGTCCGTTCGGCTCCACTCGGGTCCCCTCGGTCCATTCGGCTCCGCTCGGGTCCCTTCGGGTCCATTCGGCTCCGCTCGGGTCCGTTCGGCTCCGCTCGGGTCCCTTCGGCTCCGGTCGGGTCCCGTTCGGCTCCGCTCGGGCCCGTTCGGCTCCGCTCGGGTCCCGTTCGGCTCCACTCGGGTCCCCTCGGTCCGTTCGGCTCCGCTCGGGTCCGTTCGGCTCCTTCCGTCTCCGCTCGTTTCCCGCCCTCTGGGGACAGAGCTCGGGGAGGCTCCTTGGGCGCGCCCCCCCCGGACGGGGGGGGTTTGGGCTGAAAAAGGGCTTTTTTGGGGTCAATGGGCCATTGGGGTCAATGGGGACCATAGAGAGGGAGGGTTTTAGGACCCTGGGGGTTCCCAGGGAGGGTTTTAGGACCAATGGTGGTCAGTGGGCTCCATAGGAACCAATGGCGGTCAATGGGATCAATGGGAGTCAATGGGGATCAATGGGAGTCAATGGGAGTCAATGGGGATCAATGGGATCAATGGGATCAATGGGGGTCAATGGGGGTCAATGGGATCAATTGGAGTCAATGGGACCCATAGACTCCCATAGAGATCAATAGAAGTCAATGAGGGGCAATGGGATCAATGGGAACCAATGGGAGTCAATGGGGCTCAATAGGAACCAATGGGGGTCAATGGGGTCAATGGGGTCAATGGGGTCAATGGGGTCAATGGGGTCAATGGGGATCAATGGGAGTCAATGGGAGTCAATGGGAGTCAATGGGGTCAATGGGGATCAATGGGAGTCAATGGGAGTCAATGGGAGTCAATGGGAGTCAATGGGAGTCAATGGGGTCAATGGGGTCAATGGGGGTCAATGGGGGTCAATGGGGATCAATGGTGTCAATGGGGGTCACCATGGGGGTCAGTGATCCCTATGGGGGTTCCCAGGGAGGGTTTTAGGACCCTGGGGGTTCCATAGGGACCCACAGAGACCCATAGGGACCCATAGGGATCATTGGGAGGGAGGGTTTTAGGACCCTGGGGGTTCCATAGAGACTCATAGGAACCCATGGGGACCCATAGAGACCCATAGGGACCCACAGAGACCCATAGGGACCATAGAAACCCATAGAGACCCATAGAGAGGGAGGGTTTTAGGACCCTGGGGGTTCCATAGAGACTCATAGGAACCCATGGGGACCCATAGAGACCCATAGGGACCCACAGAGCCCCATAGGGACCATAGAAACCCATAGAGACCCATAGAGAGGGAGGGTTTTAGGACCCTGGGGGTACCCGGGGAGGGTTTTAGGACCCTGGGGGTTCCATAGAGACTCATAGGAACCCATGGGGACCCATAGAGACCCATAGGGACCCACAGAGACCCATAGGGACCATAGAAACCCATAGAGACCCATAGAGAGGGAGGGTTTTAGGACCCTGGGGGTTCCATAGAGACTCATAGGAACCCATAGGGACCCATAGAGCCCCATAGGGACCATAGAAACCCATAGAGACCCATAGGGACCATAGAAACCCGTAGAGACCCATAGAGAGGGAGGGTTTTAGGACCCTGGGGGTTCCATAGAGACTCATAGGGACCCATAGGAGCCCATAGAGCCCCATAGGGACCCATAGAGCCCCATAGGGACCATAGAAACCCATAGAGACCCATAGAGAGGGAGGGTTTTAGGACCCTGGGGGTTCCATAGAGACTCATAGGGACCCATAGGAGCCCATAGAGCCCCATAGGGACCATAGAAACCCATAGAGACCCATAGAGAGGGAGGGTTTTAGGACCCTGGGGGTTCCATAGAGACTCATAGGAACCCATGGGGACCCATAGAGACCCATAGGGACCATAGAAACCCATAGAGACCCATAGAGAGGGAGGGTTTTAGGACCCTGGGGGTTCCATAGAGACTCATAGGAACCCATAGGGACCCATAGAGACCCATAGGGACCCACAGAGACCCATAGGGACCATAGAAACCCATAGAGACCCATAGAGAGGGAGGGTTTTAGGACCCTGGGGGTTCCATAGAGACTCATAGGGACCCATAGGAGCCCATAGAGCCCCATAGGGACCCATAGAGCCCCATAGGCACCATAGAAACCCATAGAGACCCATAGAGAGGGAGGGTTTTAGGACCCTGGGGGTTCCATAGAGACTCATAGGAACCCATAGGGACCCATAGAGACCCATAGGGACCATAGAGATCATTGGGAGGGAGGGTTTTAGGACCATAGGGGTTCCATAGAGACTCATAGGAACCCATAGGGACCCATAGAGACCCATAGGGACCCATAGAGCCCCATAGGGACCATAGACACCCATAGAGACCCATAGAGAGGGAGGGTTTTAGGACCCTGGGGGTTCCATAGAGACTCATAGGAACCCATAGGGACCCATAGAGACCCATAGGGACCATAGAGATCATTGGGAGGGAGGGTTTTAGGACCCTGGGGGTTCCATAGAGACTCATAGGGACCCATAGAGACCCATAGGGACCCATAGGGACCATAGAGATCATTGGGAGGGAGGGTTTTAGGACCCTGGGGTTTCCATAGAGACTCATAGGGACCCATAGGAGCCCATAGAGCCCCATAGGGACCCATAGAGCCCCATAGGGACCATAGAAACCCATAGAGACCCATAGAGAGGGAGGGTTTTAGGACCCTGGGGGTTCCATAGAGACTCATAGGAACCCATAGGGACCCATAGAGCCCCATAGGGACCCATAGAGCCCCATAGGGACCATAGAAACCCATAGAGACCCATAGAGAGGGAGGGTTTTAGGACCCTGGGGGTTCCATAGAGACTCATAGGGACCCATAGGGACCCATAGAGACCCATAGGGACCATAGAGATCATTGGGAGGGAGGGTTTTAGGACCCTGGGGGTTCCATAGAGACCCATAGGGACCCATAGAGCCCCATAGGCACCATAGAAACCCATAGAGACCCATAGAGAGGGAGGGTTTTAGGACCCTGGGGGTTCCATAGAGACTCATAGGGACCCATAGGGACCCATAGAGCCCCATAGGGACCATAGAGATCATTGGGAGGGAGGGTTTTAGGACCCTGGGGGTTCCATAGAGACTCATAGGGACCCATAGGGACCCATAGAGACCCATAGAGACCCATAGAGATCATTGGGAGGGAGGGTTTTAGGACCCTGGGGGTTCCATAGAGACCCATAGGGACCCATAGAGCCCCATAGGCACCATAGAAACCCATAGAGACCCATAGAGAGGGAGGGTTTTAGGACCCTGGGGGTTCCATAGAGGGAGACATCCAGGAGACATCTGGAAGGCACAGAAATATTTGCAGGGCTGGATCATTGGTCGTTTTTGAATGAACATAGTGCTGTGTTGGTTCATTCTTTGCTGATCTCCGACACGGAGGTAATGATGGCTCAGTCACACTTGCTATTGCACTCCCTGTGAAGGGAGTAAATTACATCGCATTTGTATTTTTTAATGAAATATATGTCTGGCTGGCTTACATACATAAACAGAGCCAGGCAACAACAAGGCTGCAGAGCAGCACTCCTGCAGCAGAGCTCAACGAGCAGAGCCCTGGGCTGAGCTTAAATAGGATCCAGGGCCTGTGGGTGAGGTCCAGGTGAAGCTGCTCAGACCCATTAAGCCCACCATAGACCTGCTGGTATACGGTGCATTAAGCCACACTGATTTATTCCTGGGCAGGAACAACCCCAGGTTCCATATAGGTTGGGAGATTACATATTAGAGAGCAGTGTAGGGGAAAGGGACCTGGGGGTCCTGGGGACAGCAGGGTGACCATGAGCCAGCACTGGGCCCTTGTGGCCAGGAAGCCAATGGGACCTGGGGGGGGTTAGAAGGGGGTGGTCAGTAGGTCAGAGAGGTTCTCCTTCCCCTCTACTCTGCCCTGGGGAGACCACATCTGGAATATTGTGTCCAGCTGTGGCCCCTCAGTTCAAGAAGGACAGGGAACTGCTGGAGAGGGTCCAACCAAGATGATGAAGGGAGTGGAGCACCTCCCTTATGAAGAAAGGCTGAGGGAGCTGGGGCTCTTTAGTTTGAAGATTAGGAGACTGAGAGGTGACCTTATTACTGTTTATAAATATATAAAGGGTGAGTGCCATGGGGATGGAGCCAGGCTCTTCTCGGTGGCAAACAATGATAGGACAAGGGGTAATGGGATCAAGCTGGAACACAAGAGGTTCCACTTAAATTTGAGAAGAAACAACTTCTCAGTAAGGGTGACAGACACTGGAACAGGCTGCCCAGGGGGGTTGTGGAGTCTCCTTCTCTGGAGATATTCCAACCCGCCTGGATGTGTTCCTGTGCGACCTCACCTGGGCGTTCCTGCTCCATGGGGGGATTGGACTAGATGATCTTTTGAGGTCCCTTCCAATCCCAAACATACTGTGATACTGTGATACTGTGATCTGTGCGCAGAACCCAGCGGCTGTGGGTGCTGCGTGTCAACGGGCAGAGTGCTGGAGCCGTATGGTGCTGCAGAGCAGTGCTGCGGATGTACAGGGCAGACCGGATGTGTGGGGCGCTGTGGGGCACTGCTGTGGGTCTGTGGGGCAGGAGCTGCAGTGTGCTGTGGGGCAGCATTGCTGGCCTATGGGCTAGTGTGAACAAGCTACGGTGTTTTCTGGGACAGTGCTGTTGATCTATAGGGCAGAACTGTGGGGTTACACTGTGGGTCTATAGGGCAGAGTAAACAAGACACAGGGTGCTGTGGGTGATGTATGGGGCAGAGTGGAGACACAGGGTGCTGTGGAGCAGCGCTGTCCATTTATGGCGCAGAGTAAAAGCAGCTCTGGGGTGCAGTGACTCCATAGGGCAGAGGGGCTATGGGCTGCTGTGGGTCACTGTGTGGGTCACTCACTCTTCAGGGGTGTTTCACCTGACAACAATCCCATTGACCCCACAGCCCCCCTGGCCCCCACACCCGCCCCACAGACCCTGTGACCCACCCATAGTGGGCAGTGCAGCGTGGGCAGGGGGAGGGGTGGTCAGGTGGACAGAGGTGTTGGGTGCTGTGGGGCAGCACGTTGCACCAACGGGGCAGAATGCAGCACCTACAGGCTGCTGTGGGGCAGCTCTCTGGGTCTAAGGGGCAGAGTCGAGTCCTATGGGGTCCTGTGGGGCAGCACCGTGGGTCTATGGAGCAGAGTAGAGTCACTATGGGGTGCTGGGGGGCACTGCTGTGGATGTGTGGGGCAAATTACAAGAGCCATGGGGTGCTGGGGGGCAGTACTGGGCATCTATGGGGCAGAGAGCAGGAGCCATGGGGTGCTGGGGGGCACTGCTGTGCATGCATGGGGCAGAGTACAGGAGCTATAGGGTGCTGTGGGGCAGTGTTGTGGATCTATAGGGCAGAATGGAGGTGCTATGGAGCACTGTGGGTCACTGTGTGTCAGCGTGTGGTTCACTCACCTGCAGAGTGTTCAGCCTGTTCAGGGGTGTTTCTCCCCACAACAGCCCCGTTGACCTCACAGGCGCCCTGACCCCCACACCGCCCCATAGACCCTTGTGATCCCCCCTCCCGTCCCCGCCATGGTGTGCAGTGGAGGCGCAGCCAGCCGGAGCTGGGGGGGGCGCAGCCAGCCGGAGTTGGGGGGCGCAGTCAGCCGGAGTTGGGGGGGGGGCAGGCAGCCGGAGCTGGGGGGGGCAGTCAGCCGGAGCTGGGGGGGCAGTCAGCCGGAGTTGGGGGGCGCAGTCAGCCGGAGTTGGGGGGCGCAGTCAGCCGGAGGGGGGCGGCCAGGCTGCCTTCGCTGTTCTCTGAGCAGGAGCTGCAGTGGGAAAGGGAAGGAAAGGGCCGTTATTTGTGTCACAGTCCTGGGAAACAGCCCCGAATCCCCCGCTTCAGTATTAACCCAGTGAGCAAATTAACTGCCAAAAAAATGGATCTTAAAAGCTCCTTTGAGCACAAATTATCCTAAAAACAGCCCCAAAATGAAGTAAATTGAATTGGAGACCAAGCAGCCTTAAAAATCTCAAAAACCCGCCCAAATATGGTCCCTCACAGCTTTATAGAATAAGATAGATATGTAAAAAGATTAGATACATTACATAGTAATTATATATATTAATATAGATATTAATATTATATAATGAATATCATTATTATTACAATATTAAGTTATATATCATTATATTATGCCATTATATATTAATTATAAATTATTTTAAGTAATATCATTGAATATTAGCTGATCAGTTAATTATATCAGATTAGATATTCTATATATTTCTGCTATTCACATTATATCTTATTGTAGTATATTACTGTATGGATTTTATCTATACATTTAATATTAATATATTAATTAATAAATTAAATAATAAATTAAAATTAAGTTAAATTGAATTAAAATCCATAACTAAATGTAAAATCCCATGTAACAACGCAGCGGGTTCACCTTCCTCTGCTCGAGACAGCGCGGGGGCGGGGCCAGCGCGGGGGCGGGGCCAGCGAGGGGGCGGGGCGAGCGCGGGGGCGGGGCCAGCGGAGGTTCCCAGGCGGCACCGGCCAATCAGCGAGCTGCTCCTCGGCCCCTCAGCGCGGGGGGAGAGCGGGGCGGGGAGACAAAATGGCGGCGCGTTAAAAAAGCCGAATTTGTTCCCGCTTAAATATGAACTCAGGAAATTGTAAATAAATAGATTTTTAAAGCTTTTTTGGGGCGCAAAGCAGCACCAGATCTGGGACCCCCCGGACACGTTCAATCCAGTGAATTCAGCCCCAAAGCCCAAAAGCAGCGAAATGCCTCCCGACTTTAAACACAGTAATTTACACACTGATTTCAACAGCTATTGACATTATTGTAACAATTAATAATTTAAACAAGTAAGCGGCTTTAGGAGCCTCCGAACCGCCCAAAATGCCCAAAAAACCCCTCATAAAACCTCAAAAAGCCCCGTTTAAATATAATAATTTAAATTAATAAGCGGTTAAAGGGAACAACGCGTTTGGAGTCGCAGCCCTGGAAACAGCCCCGAACCCCCGAGCTTTGAACTTGAATTCTCCCGATAAACCCTCAATAAACAGATTTTAAAGGCGCCGTTTGGCACAAACCGGCACCAAAATACCAAAAAAATACATAAAAAAAACTTGTAAAAGCCGAATTGCTGACCTAACCCCCAATTAACCCCCGCACGGTAATTACCGCCCTGACCCCCAATTAACCCCGCACGGTAATTACCGCCCTGACCCCCAATTAACCCCGCACGGTAATTACCGCCCTGACCCCCAATTAACCCCGCACGGTAATTACCGCCCTGGCCCCCAATTAACCCCCGCACGGTAATTACCGCCCTAACCCCCAATTAACCCCGCACGGTAATTACCGCCCTGACCCCCAATTAACCCCGCACGGTAATTACCGCCCTGACCCCCAATTAACCCCGCACGGTAATCACCGCCCTGACCCCCAATTAACCCCGCACGGTAATTACCGCCCTGACCCCCAATTAACCCCGCACGGTAATTACCGCCCTGACCCCCAATTAACCCCCGCACGGTAATTACCGCCCTGACCCCCAATTAACCCCGCACGGTAATCACCGCCCTGACCCCCAATTAACCCCCGCACGGTAATTACCGCCCTGAGTTACCGCTATGGAGTTACTGTGGGGTCACCTATGGGGGGGGGGGGGAGGGCGCGCAGCTGAGTGTGGCCCCACCCACGGGGGCGGGGTCAGTGCTGAGGGGCGGGACTGGGAGGACACGCTCATTGGGAGGTCCCCCTGGGGAAAGGGGCAGGGGGTGGAGCCTCCGCGTGTCACGCCCCCATAGGAGGAGCCTCTTGGGGTAGGGAGAGGGGCACGCCCGAAGGGGGCGTGGCTTAGGAAGGGAGGGGTGGAGCCGAGGTAAGGGTGGGCTCTGTGCAGCACGTGCTCTGAGGGGGCGTGGTTTAGCAGGGGCTGAGTTTGGGGGTGGAGCTGGGGGCGGGGCTTTGTGCGTCATGCTGCTGGGGGTGGGTGGGATGAAAGGGGAGGGGTCTGTAAGGGACACGCCCTCGGGGAGGGCACAGACGGGCAGGGGCGGAGCTTGGACGGGGTGGAGTTGGGGGTGTGGCTTGCTCAGACCACGCCCCTGGAGGGAGAGGCCAGACTGGACAACACACCGAAAAATTAAAATTACCTGTTGTTAACCACATCGAGTTTGCTGACTTTTATTTTAACTCAGAGGTAATTAATACCGGTCACGTTTTTGCACAACCCCAGAAAAGCCGTGGGTAAATTCAGACTGTCGTAACTCACTGTTTTCTGATTTTAGTTTACATCTAAATGTCTTTTACTGTTCTGTTGGGAATCATCACTGCCTGGGAAATTTTTAACACCTCTATTTATAAACAGCCACTATTTAGTGGTTCCTTTTTACTTCTCTTTAAAAAAAAAAGTGACGTTTTGACTCCGTTTGGTTCTGAGCGTTGTTGCCTCCAATCTCATGGCTCTGCTATAATTTAAATACTAAACACTCCCCATTACTTTCCAATGCTGTTTGAAATCTAAAGCTTCCTCACTGTGTTTCCTATGCAGCCATTCGTCCTGCAGTTTATTTCATAACGGTTGTGCAAATGGAGCTGCAATGACTCCACATTAGTTTTCTGCCTTTACCATTTCAAAGGAATTCCAAACAATGTGTTTTAAACTGGGATTCAGATTGGGAAGAACTGCTGCCTGGTGCACCAAGTAAGAGCTGGAATTAAATTGTTATTGCTCACGCCTAAATAATTTCATTTATTTACACTCTAACATTTTTATCGTTACATTACTACCAGCCGGATTAACCAGCACACATTATTTTTTATTATAGATATAAAATAGAGGTTTTTTTTCTCCACAGGTATTACTTCCAATTAGTGCTCCAGTATTTATATTCCACTCTTTTAAATTTTACTACATCAATTGGAGATAATTACTGTCTGCAGAGTTTTGAGTAACAGCTAGAGCAGATGACAGGCATTATTTACTCCCAAAGACTCTTGTGGTTACTCTTATTCACGTTTTCATTCTAAATGTCTTACAGTACAGTTACAATAATAACACACCAGGGCCTTGGCATTTCCAGGAAAACCCACCGCAGCCCTCGACGCGTCCAGAGATCGTCGGCGCCGGCTCCGCCAACGACGCGCCCAACCAGCCCCACGGAGCCGCCGGGGCTGCGGCAGCGCGACGGAACCGACCGGAGCGGGGGGAGGAGACTCAGCCGGCAGGTACCGCACGGAACGGGAAACACCGGGCAGCGCAACTTCATTTCAGAGGAGGAACACGCGCACGGAGCACAAAGGATGTTGCTCTGCACGGGACACGCGCTGTCCTTGGCAGCCGCACGGCAACGTTGGCTCTGTGACGTGGAGATCTGGTGGCAAATGAGGGAGCTCTGCACGTTGCACCTTTCAAACCTGCACACAGAATCACACTGCGCCCCGCAGGTGACACCAGAAACTAGGAAGCCTCCAAAAAGAATTTACAACCCCACACCCAAACCAGTTACACTCACCTCCACAACCAGTCCTGCTCTACACACATCTCCTCCTCCTTCACACGCCCTTCAACAGGCAGATCCACAGCCGGCTCCTCACGGTCACTCACTGCACTAAACGCAGCAGGGCGGGGGAGAAAGCTAAAGGACATTTTTTAAAAACTCCCTGTGTTTTTTTCGGTGGCAGTTCTGGCGTTATTTTTGTTGGGGCTTGGAGGACACGCTGGGGTGTTTTTCGTTAAGGAAACTGCTGTTTCAGCCTGCAAGTGAAAACAAACCACACGCACGAGGCTGGACACGGTGAAGAAGTCCCAGCTCGTCCGGCAGTCGCTGACAGCGCGTCCGTTCAGCCGTCTGCCCGCCCTGACGCGCTCGCCCCAGACGGACCGGCTGGACACACACACGTGTGCTGGGGAACTCGCACCAGCGCCGCGTTCTGGGAGGAGGGAAGGACAAACCAGAAACCAATCCTGCAGGAATCCGTCTATAAACACCGCAGATCAACAATGACAGTCGTAAGTCACAGAGACTCCTCATTGTCTCTCTGACTCTCACAACAGTAACAAGGAAGTCCCGAAGGATGGAAAACACCAGGATAGGCTGGGAACAGCAACAAAGGTAGGTAAAAGAAGGTGAATGGGGGCTCTCAGGGCCCCTTGGGGGGCGATGGGGCTGCCAAATAGTGAGCCTTGGGGGGGCGATGGAGCTGCCAAATAGTGAGCCCTGGGGGGCGATGGGGCTGCCAAATAGTGAGGCTTGGGGGGCTATGGGGCTGCCAAATAGTGAGGCTTGGGGGGGTGTCCTGGTTTTGTTAAAAACAAGTTTCTCTTTCAGTGAATTGTGCCTGTCAGCTAAAGCTTCATATTAACTGCATTTTCCTGGAGAACCAGACACATGTTTTGGTAAACCTAGCAATGGAATGCAAACTTATTGATAAGCATGGATGGACATCTCGCGAGAGGGGCAACGAGAAACAAGTGACCAAGAAACTGACCAACTGTGTATAACATTCCATTCACGTGAATACTTCATATAAAAGTGGGAGACCACGAGGATCTCGTCCCTTTTTCCTTATGGCCGACATTAGGAGAGGATCTTGCTACTCATCCCTGAGAACTGAGGCCAGTGAGAGACTGAATCCAGCTCCGGTGGCTGCAGAGTCCAGTCCAGGACTTTGGGTGCCGGCTCTGCAGTTGTTGAGACTTTCAAGATTGGTTTTGTATACTTTGTATTATTTTCTCTATTCTTATTAGTAGCATTAGTAAAACATCTTTAATTTTTCCAACTCTCTTCTCTCTGTCCTTCTTTCCCTCCCGATCGCCTGTGCTGAGTGGAAGGGGAGAGAGGGAGGGGCAAAAGGGGGAAGTGGGGGGGAGACGGGGTTAACAATACACCTGCCAGGGTTTGATTGTCACCCCACAATCTTAACCCTCGACATTTGGTTACCATCAAGAAGGCTATAACTGAGTGTTACATAGCCTAACAAAATGCCTTTTTGTAAGTAAGTGTCCCAAACTGACAATGTGATCACCTGCAAAGGAAAGAAAAAAAAATATTTCATTAAAACACGCTTCATCACTGAAAAAACAGCACACTACAGAAAACACTAGTGAACAATGTTCTTAGTAACAACTGCAAAACACCACTGAAAGGACTATGGGCTCCCCTGCCCACAGCTGCTCCATCCCACGACTGCACAACCTCTGCCTGCGCAATTTAATGTGTCAGCAGATTAACCGTGGACTCCCAGACCTCCGCCCACCCCCCCCGACTCCACGCGTCCGGGCAGAGCAGCTCCGGCCAAACGCGCACCCGCGCAGACAGACGCTGCACAGCGTGTTATGGACCACACGATGGCAACGGCACCGACAACGCCCAACGACGAGAACGACTCCAAACCAGACACACAATGATCAAAACAACCTGCGGGGAGGCAGCGGCGTGGCAAGGAGCCTCCACTGCGACCCCAGGAAACAAAGGAGCCGAAAGTCAGGGCCCCTTATGAGACGGCGGCGCTGAACGACAAGAACGACTCCAAACCAGAGACTGCATCGAGCAAAAGAACCTGCAGGAGGCAGCGGTGAGGCGAAGAGCCTCTACCGCAACCCCAGAAAAAAGTAAGAGCCGAATGGCACGGCCCCTTAGGAGACGGCGGCGCTGGCGCAGACACACACACACAGAGACGGCGGCGCCGGCGCAAACACACACACCCAGAGACGGCGGCGCACACACACACACACAGAGACGGCGGCGCCGGCGCAAACACACAGAGACGGCGGAACGGCTTAAAAACTTCAAGATGCTGGGAAGAAGTGCCAGTCCCTGAGGCTGGATGGGTAGAGAGCAGAGCTGCCGACGCAGCCCTCAGCAACACCAACTGACCAGAAACATCCAAAACGCCATGACCTGCCACGCTTTCAGCTGCTGATATGGGAAAACCAGCACCCAACTGGCGCTACGCCAATCAGCACCGGGGTTCCAGATCCCGGGACGGCACCCGAGACGCCTTTCGTGTCCCTCGAACGCAACGAGACCCCAGGATCGTCTGACAGGCGCAAGGCGGCGTCCCGAACTACACCACAACGCAGACACCGGCTGGAGCTGCCCTGCCCGGCACACGCTGGCGTCGCACGGGAAAGGTCCCCGGGCCCTTCACCTGCCCAAAGGGGACTGTTCCTGGATGGCCCTTTCCCTTTCCAGAACTTTACCCCCCTCCCTGTGGTTCCCAGCCCCTTCCCAGCCCCCCAGCCTCCACTTAGCTTTCAGAGGGCCAAGAGACCGAATCCATCTTCAACGGATGAAAACGCCACGTGCGCCGACAGGGATATTCCAGCATCGCCGGCTTCCTCCTCAACATCTACAGCAACACAGGAAAACACACGCTGACTAAGCAGAGCAAACACACAGTATAAAGGCACGAGGCACATCTTCCCACTGACACCACACAACAACCCACCTGCTTACGGCGCACAGCTCGCCTCCTCCATCGCTCTTTCGTGCCAAGTTGTCCCTCTGCACCTTAAATCAAGGTATTCAACAAGTCACCCAGATGCTCATCAACAGCTTGACCCTTCCACAGGTCTGCTTTCTGTTTAGGAATCCCACCAGAAGCTCTAATTGAGTCTCTAAAACACTGCGGAAGGGACAGTCCGCTCCCCTGCCCACAGCTACTCCATCCCAGATGACTGCACCACCTTGGCCTGCGCAGTTTAACACGTCAACAGATCAACCGTGCACCCCTAGAGCTCCGTCCACCCAACCCGGACTCCACGCCTCCGGGCAGAGCAGCTCCAGCCAAATGCGCACGTGCGCACACAAACGCACCTCAGAACGTTATCGACAACACATCAACAGCACCAAAAACGCTCTATAACAACAACGACCCCAAACCAGAGACTGCATCGATCAAAAGAACCTGCAGGGAGGCAGCGGTGAGGCGAGGAGTCTCTACTGCAACCCCAGAAAAAAATAAGAGCCGAACAACACGGCCCCTTAGGAGACGGCGGCGCTGGCGCAGACACACAGAGACGGCGGCGCCGGCGCAGACACACAGAGACTAAGAACTTCTTCCCAGCATCTTGAAGTGCCAGTCCCTTGGACTGGATGGGTAGAGAGCAGAGCTGCTGTTGCAGCCCAGAACTACACCGTAAAACACAACTGACCGGAAACGTTCAAGATGCAAGAACCGTGCACCCTTTCGCTGCCGATACAAGAAAACCGGCAGCCGATTGGTGCTACGCCGATCGGCACCGGCTTTCCAGACCCCGGGATGGCGCTTGAAATGACTTTCGTGCCCCTGGAGCGCAATGATACCCCGGGATCGTCTGACGGGCGCGAGGCGGCTTCCCGAACTGCGCGACAACAGCCGCGGGCTGGAGCTGCCCTGCCCGGCACACGCTGGCATGGCACCGTAAAGGTCCCTGACCCCATTTATCTGCCCAAAGGGGACTGCTCCTGACTGCCCTTTTCTGTCTCAGAACTTTAAACCCTCCCTGCAATTCCCAGCCCCTTCCCAGCCCTCGTGCCTCCACTTAACTTTCAAAGGGCCAAGGGACCGGATCCATCTTCAACAGAGGAAAACGCGACGTGGGCTAACGGGGATCTTCCTGCATTGTCGCTTTCTCCATCATCACCTACAATAAGGAAAGCAAGGACATGTGTACATTAGGCACCCACATAATATTTATCGGTAGTAGCCTACGAGTCATTGCTCACCTTGGCTGAGCTCCGGGAGGTACATCTGAATGACCTACCGGGGCCGCTGCATGCTGCAAAGGTTCTGGAAACAAAACACTCTGCTAGGAGAAGAGATTATATTAACAGCTATTAATACAGCAACACAAACCAAAAAACAACACTCCATCTTCATCGTGGTCAGGAACTACTGGAAAATGCAAAGCCCCTGGAACTGAATCAACAAATGAAACATAATGACAAACAACCTTTCTACCACAGCTGCTACTGAACCTTCGCTGCGCCCGGAGCTCTTCCCTCAAACGGACACCTCCGCTTCTCCTAAGACGTCTGCCCACGGAGCTGAAACGGCTCAAAAGCTGCCAAAGGAGCGGCAGAGGACCTGCACCGGAGCCGTCCTGGAGCGGAGTGAGCTCCCCACCCGGGGACTGGGGCTCAAATACCCTGAGCCCCGCCCACCCCCGCCCACAATCCCCTGGAAAGGGGAGGGGTCAATCACCCCAGGCCCCGCCCACCACCCTTATCCAATCACCTGGACCCTCACTGGCAATGACAGCACCTGCACTCCTGTGGGCTCTGTCAGACACTGTGGGTTTTGTGAAGCCCTGTCGAGACCTCTTGGGGCCTGTCAGGCTCTATCAGGCTTTGATGGGCTCTGTAGGGCTCTGTCGAGACCTGTTGGGCTCTGCTGAGCCCTGTCCAGATTTCTCAGGCTCTGTTGAGGCCCCCAGGGCTCGGTCATACACATTGAGGCTCTCTCAGGAACTTTGTCAGGCCCTGACGGGTCCTGTTGGGCTCTGTCAAGCTTTGTCGGGCTCTGTGAGGATCCGTCAGACTCTCTCGGGCCCTGTCGGGCTTTGTCAGGCAGTGTCGAGCCTGTCGGACTCTCTCAAGCTCTCAGGCCCTGCCTGGCTCTGTTGGTCCTTCCTGAGCTGTGTCTGCCCCTGTCGTGCTGTCGGTCACACGGCTCAGCAGGGGCGGGGAAGGAGTTGTAGGTCTGTAGGCCACACCCCTGCAGGGAGCCCACCAATGGGGTGGGAGTGTGGGTCAAGGGGGAGGAGCCCAGCTGGGAGGGCGGGGTGCTTGGAAAGGGGGTGGGGCCTGGCTGGGGCACACCCCTCCGGGCAGGCACACTGGGGAGCGCTTGGGAGGGGGGTGGGGGTGGCAGTGGCCCCGCCCACACTTTCAGCCCCACCCTCAACCCTAAACCCACCCCCAAATCCCTCACTGGACATGGAACAAACCACATGCTTAAGGTTTTTTACATTATTTAATGTTATTGGGTGAGAATTGGCCCCCAAACCATGTTAAAGATCCCGCAGCGTGGCCGGGGAGCAGCGTCAGGATGGCAGCGGCGCAGCGCCGCCCTTGTCCAAGAGGCCACCGGGTAAACAGCCACAGGCCCCGCCCCCGCCCTGGGCCCCGCCCCACGATGTCATTTCCTGTTGCGCGCAGGCCCTGCAGCACCGCAGCCCAGGAACGGGGATCTGTGCGCAGAACCCAGCGGCTGTGGGTGCTGCGTGTCAACGGGCAGAGTGCTGGAGCCGTATGGTGCTGCAGAGCAGTGCTGCGGATGTACAGGGCAGACCGGATGTGTGGGGCGCTGTGGGGCACTGCTGTGGGGCTGTGGGGCAGGAGCTGCAGTGTGCTGTGGGGCAGCATTGCTGGCCTACGGGCTAGTGTGAACAAGCTACGGTGTTTTCTGGGACAGTGCTGTTGATCTATAGGGCAGAACTGTGGGGTGCTGTGGGGTTACACTGTGGGTCTATAGGACAGAGTAAACAAGATACAGGGTGCTGTGGGTGATGTATG
Source organism: Streptopelia decaocto (assembly GCF_964273445.1). Classification (NCBI taxonomy): domain Eukaryota; kingdom Metazoa; phylum Chordata; class Aves; order Columbiformes; family Columbidae; genus Streptopelia; species Streptopelia decaocto. Next base: position 17,674 of record NW_028115494.1, on the reverse strand, counting down.
GGGCAGAGTGGAGACATAGGGTGCTGTAGAGCAGCGCTGTCCATTTATGGCGCAGAGTAAAAGCAGCTATGGGGTGCAGTGACTCCATAGGGCAGAGGGGCTATGGGCTGCTGTGGGTCACTGTGTGGGTCACTCACTCTTCAGGGGTGTTTCACCTGACAACAATCCCACTGACTCCACAGCCCCCCTGGCCCCCACACCCGCCCCACAGACCCTGTGACCCACCCATAGTGGGCAGTGCAGCGTGGGCAGGGGGAGGGGTGGTCAGGTGGACAGAGGTGTGTGGTGCTGTGGGGCAGCACGTTGCACCAACGGGGCAGAATGCAGCACCTACAGGCTGCTGTGGGGCAGCTCTCTGGGTCTAAGGGGCAGAGTCGAGTCCTATGGGGTCCTGTGGGGCAGCACTGGGGGTCTATGGAGCAGAGTAGAGTCACTATGGGGTGCTGGGGGGCACTGCTTTGGATGTGTGGGGCAAATTACAGGAGCTATGTGGTGCTGGGGGGCAGTACTGGGCATCTATGGGGCAGAGAGCAGGAGCCATGGGGTGCTGGGGGGCACTGCTGTGCATGTATGGGGCAGAGTACAGGAGCTATATGGTGCTATGGGGCAGTACTGGGCATCTATAGGGCAGAGTACAGGAGCTATATGGTGCTGTGATGCAGTACTGAGCATCTATAGGGCAGAGTACAGGAGCTATATGGTGCTGTGGGGCAGTACTGAGCATCTATAGGGCAGAGTACAGGAGCTATATGGTGCTGGGGGGCACTACTGTGGATGTATGGGGCAGAGTACAGGAGCTATATGGTGCTGGGGGGCACTACTGGGCATCTATAGGGCAGAGTACAGGAGCCATGGGGTGCTGGGGGGCACTAGTGTGGATGTATGGGGCAGAGTACAGGAGCTATATGGTGCTGGGGGCACTGCTGTGGATGTATGGGGCAGAGTACAGGAGCTATAGGGTGCTGTGGGGCAGTGTTGTGGATCTATAGGGCAGAATGGAGGTGCTATGGAGCACTGTGGGTCACTGTGGGTCAGCGTGTGGTTCACTCACCTGCAGGGTGTTCAGCCTCTTCAGGGGTGTTTCACCCCACAACAGCCCCGTTGACCTCACAGCCGCCCTGACCCCCACACCGCCCCATAGACCCTTGTGAACCCCCTCCCGTCCCCGCCATGGTGTGCAGTGGAGGCGCGGTCAGCCGGAGTTGGGGGGGGGCGCAGGCAGCCGGAGTTGGGGGGGGCGCAGTCAGCCGGAGCTGGGGGGGCAGTCAGCCGGAGTTGGGGGGCGCAGGCAGCCGGAGTTGGGGGGGGCGCAGTCAGCCGGAGCTGGGGGGGCAGTCAGCCGGAGTTGGGGCGCGCAGTCAGCCGGAGCTGGGGGGCGCAGTCAGCCGGAGTTGGGGGGGGCAGTCAGCCGGAGTTGGGGGGGCAGTCAGCGGGAGTTGGGGGGGCAGTCAGCCGGAGTTGGGGGGGGCGCAGGCAGCCGGAGTTGGGGGGCGCAGCCAGCCGGAGTTGAGCGGGGGGCGCAGTCAGCCGGAGCTGGGGGGAGCGCAGTCAGCCGGAGCTGGGGGGCGCAGGCAGCCGGAGTTGGGGGGCGCGGTCAGCCGGAGTTGGGGGGGCGCAGTCAGCCGGAGCTGGGGGGGCAGTCAGCCGGAGTTGGGGGGCGCGGTCAGCCGGAGTTGGGGGGCGCAGTCAGCCGGAGCTGGGGGGGGCGCAGCCAGCCGGAGCTGGGGGGGCAGTCAGCCGGAGCTGGGGGGGGCGCAGCCAGCCGGAGCTGGGGGGCGCAGGCAGCCGGAGCTGGGGGGCGCAGTCAGCCGGAGCTGGGGGGGCAGGCAGCCGGAGTTGGGGGGGGCAGTCAGCCGGAGTTGGGGGGCGCAGGCAGCCGGAGCTGGGGGGGCAGGCAGCCGGAGTTGGGGGGGCAGTCAGCCGGAGGGGGGCGGCCAGGCTGCCTTCGCTGTTCTCTGAGCAGGAGCTGCAGTGGGAAAGGGAAGGAAAGGGCCGTTATTTGTGTCACAGTCCTGGGAAACAGCCCCGAATCCCCCGCTTCAGTATTAACCCAGTGAGCAAATTAACTGCCAAAAAAATGGATCTTAAAAGCTCCTTTGAGCACAAATTATCCTAAAAACAGCCCCAAAATGAAGTAAATTGAATTGGAGACCAAGCAGCCTTAAAAATCTCAAAAACCCGCCCAAATATGGTCCCTCACAGCTTTATATAATAAGATATATATGTAAAAATAGATTAGATACATTACATAGTAATTATATATTAATATATATATTAATATTATATAATGAATATCATTATTATTACAATATTAAGTTCTATATCATTATATTATGCCATTATATATTAATTATAAATTATTTTAACTAATATCATTGAATATTAGCTGATCAGTTAATCATATCAGATTATATATTCTATATATTTCTGCTATTCACATTATATCTTATTGTAGTATATTACTGTATGGATTTTATCTATACATTTAATATTAATATATTAATTAATAAATTAAATAATAAATTAAAATTAAGTTAAATTGAATTAAAATCCATAACTAAATGTAAAATCCCATGTAACAACGCAGCGGGTTCACCTTCCTCTCCTCGAGACAGCGCGGGGGCGGGGCCAGCGCGGGGGCGGGGCCAGCGGAGGTTCCCAATGTAACCCAATGTAACAACGCAGCGGGTTCACCTTCCTCTCCTCGAGACAGCGAGGGGGCGGGGCCAGCGAGGGGGCGGGGCCAGCGAGGGGGCGGGGCCAGCGAGGGGTTCCCAGGCGGCACCGGCCAATCAGCGACCCCCTGGACACGTTCAATACGGTGAATTCAGCCCCAAAGCCCCAAAAGCAGCGAAATGCCTCCCGACTTTAAACACAGTAATTTACACACTGATTTCAACAGCTATGGACATTATTGTAACAATTAATAATTTAAACAAGTAAGCGGCTTTAGGAGCCTCCGAACCGCCCAAAATGCTCAAAAAACCCCTCATAAAACCTCAAAAAGCCCCGTTTAAATATAATAATTTAAATTAATAAGCGGTTAAAGGAAACAACGCGTTTGGAGTCGCAGCCCTGGAAACAGCCCCGAATCCCCCGAGCTTTGAACTTGAATTCTCCCGATAAACCCTCAATAAACAGATTTTAAAGGCGCCGTTTGGCACAAATCGGCACCAAAATACCAGAAAAATACATAAAAAAACTTGTAAAAGCCGAATTGCTGACCTAACCCCCAATTAACCCCCGCACGGTAATTACCGCCCTGACCCCCAATTAACCCCGCACGGTAATTACCGCCCTAACCCCCAATTAACCCCGCACGGCAATTACCGCCCTGACCCCCAATTAACCCCCGCACGGTAATTACCGCCCTGACCCCCAATTAACACCCGCACGGTAATTACCGCCCCAGCCCCCTTTATCACCTCGTTGTCCCGCCCCCCGCCCGCCCTCCGGCCAATGGACGAGCCGCCCCCCCTCAGCCGCGCTGCCCAATCAGCGCTTCGTTGCTGTGGGCGAACGTCGGCGGGAAAACGGCGACCAATCAGCGCCTTTCTCTCACCCCCTCGGAGAACCCCACGTGGGGATGAGCCAATGGACGACTCCCGTGGCTGACACCGTCAGCCAATCAGCGAGCGCCTCCTCCCTCCCTCGGTATGGAGTTACTGTGGGGTCACCTGGGTCACCTGGGGTCACCTGGGGGGGGGGGCAGCGCGCGCAGCTGAGTGTGGCCCCACCCACGGGGGCGGGGTCAGTGCTGAGGGGCGGGGACTGGGAGGACACGCCCATTGGGAGGTCCCCCTGGGGAAAGTGGGCAGGGGGTGGAGCCTCCGCGTGTCACGCCCCCATAGGAGGAGCCTCTTGGGGTAGGGAGGGGGCACGCCCAAAGGGGGCGTGGCTTAGGAAGGGAGGGGTGGAGCCGAGATAAGGGTGGGCTCTGTGCAGCACGTGCTCTGAGGGGGCGTGGTTTAGCAGGGGCTGAGTTTGGGGGTGGAGCTGGGGGCGGGGCTTCGATGTGTCATGCTGCTGGGGGCGGGATGAAAGGGGAGGGGTCTGTACGGGACACGCCCCCGGGGAGGGCACAGACGGGCAGGGGCGGAGCTTGGGCGGGGTGGAGTTGGGGGTGTGGCTTTCTCAGACCACGCCCCTGGAGGGAGAGGCCAGACTGGACAGCACATGAAAAATTAAAATTACCTGTTGTTAACCACATCGAGTTTGCTGACTTTTATTTTAACTCAGAGGTAATTAATACCGGTCACGTTTTTGCACAACCCCAGAAAAGCTGTGGGTAAATTCAGACTGTCGTAACTCACTGTTTTCTGATTTTATTTTACATCTAAACATCTTTTACTGTTCCGTTGGGAATCATCACTGCCTGGGAACTTTTTAACACCTCTGTTTATAAACAGCCACTATTCAGTGGTTCCTTTTTACTTCTCTTTAAAAAAAAAAGTGACGTTTTGACTCCGTTTGGTTCTGAGCTTTGTTGCCTCCAATCTCATGGCTCTGTTATAATTTAAATACTAAACACTCCCGATCACTTTCCAATGCTGTTTAAAATCTGAAGCTTCCTCACTGTGTTTCCTATGCAGTCATTCGTCCTGCAGTTTATTTCATAACGGTTGTGCAAATGGAGCTGCAATGACTCCACATTAGTTTTCTGCCTTTACCATTTCAAAGGAATTCCAAACAATGTGTTTTAAACTGGATTCAGATTGGGAAGAACTGCTGCCTGGTGCACCAAGTAAGAGCTGGAATTAAATTGTTATTGCTCACGCCTAAACAATTTCATTTATTTACACTCTAACATTCTTATCGTTACATTACTACCAGCCGGATTAACTAGCACACATTATTTTTTATTATAGATATAAAATAGAGGTTTTTTTTCTCCACAGGTATTACTTCCAATTAGTGCTCCAGTATTTATATTCCACTCTTTTAAATTTTAATACATCAATTGGAGATAATTACTGTCTGCAGAGTTTTGAGTAACAGCCAGAGTAGATGACAGGCATTATTTACTCCCAAAGACTCTTCTGGTTACTCTTATTTACGTTTTCATTCTAAATGTCTTACAGTAAGTAAGTAGTTACAATAATAACACACCAGGGCCTTGGAATTTCCAGGAAAACCCACCGCAGCCCTCGACGCGTCCAGAGATCGTCGGCGCCGGCTCCGCCAACGACGCGCCCAACCAGCCCCACGGAGCCGCCGGGGCTGCGGCAGCGCGACGGAACCGACCGGAGCGGGGGGAGGAGACTCAGCCGGCAGGTACCGCACGGAACGGGAAACACCGGGCAGCGCAACTTCATTTCAAAGGAGGAACACGCACACGGAGCACAAAGGATGTTGCTCTGCACGGGACACGCGCTGTCCTTGGCAGCTGCACGGCAACGTTGGCTCTGTGACGTGGAGATCTGGTGGCAAATGAGGGAGCTCTGCACGTTGCACCTTTCAAACCTGCGCACAGAATCACACTGCACCCCGCAGGTGACACCAGAAACTAGGAAGCCTCCAAAAAGAATTTACAACCCCACACCCAAACCAGTTACACTCACCTCCACAACCAGTGCTGCTCTACACACATCTCCTCCTCCTTCACACGCCCTTCAACAGGCAGATCCACAGCCGGCTCCTCACGGTCACTCACTGCACTAAACGCAGCAGGGCGGGGGAGAAAGCTAAAGGACATTTTTTAAAAACTCCCTGTGTTTTTTTGGGTGGCAATTTGGCGTTATTTTTGTTGGGGCTTGGGGGACACGCTGGGGTGTTTTTCGTTAAGGAAACTGCTGTTTCAGCCTGCAAGTGAAAACAAACCACACGCACGAGGCTGGACACGGTGAAGAAGTCCCAGCTCGTCCGGCAGCCGCTGACAGCGCGTCCGTTCAGCCGTCTGCCCGCCCTGACGCGCTCGCCCCAGACGGACCGGCTGGACACACACACGTGTGCTGGGGAACTCGCACCAGCGCCGCGTTCTGGGAGGAGGGAAGGACAAACCAGAAACCAATCCTGCAAGAATCCGACTCTAAAACACCGTAGATCAACAATGACAGTCGTAAGTCACAGAGACTCCTCATTGTCTCTCTGACTCTCACAACAGTAACAAGGAAGTCCCGAAGGATGGAAAACACCAGGATAGGCTGGGAACAGCAACAAAGGGAGGTAAAAGAAGGTGAATGGGGGCTCTCAGGGCCCCTTGGGGGGCGATGGGGCTGCCAAATAGTGAGCTTTGGGGGGCGATGGGGCTGCCAAATAGTGAGCCTTGGGGGGGCGATGGAGCTGCCAAATAGTGAGCCCTGGGGGCGATGGGGCTGCCAAATAGTGAGCCTTGGGGGGCTATGGGGCTGCCAAATAGTGAGCCTTGGGGGGGTGTCCTGGTTTTGTTAAAAACAAGTTTCTCTTTCAGTGAATTGTGCCTGTCAGCTAAAGCTTCATATTAACTGCACTTTCCTGGAGAACCAGACCCATGTTTTGGTAAACTTAGCAATGGAATGCAAACTTATTGATAAGCATGGATGGACATCTCGCGAGAGGGGTAACGAGAAACAAGTGACTAAGAAACTGACCAACTGTGTATAACATCCCATTCACGTGAATACTTCATATAAAAGTGGGAGACCACGAGGATCTCGCCCCTTTTTCCTTATGGCGACATTAGGAGAGGATCTTGCTACTCATCCCTGCGAACTGAGGCCTAGTGAGAGACTGAATCCAGCTCCGGTGGCTGCAGAGTCTAATCCAGGACTTTGGGTGCCGGCTCTGCAGTTGCTGAGACTTTCAAGATTGGTTTTGTCTATTTTGTATTATTTTCTCTATTCTTAGTAGTAGCATTAGTAAAACATCTTTAATTTTTCCAACTCTCTTCTCTCTGTCCTTCTTTCCCTTCCGATCGCCTGTGCTGAGTGGAAGGGGGCAGAGAGAGGGGCAAAAGGGGGAAGTGGGGGGGAGAGGGGGTTAACAATACACCTGCCAGGGTTTTACTGTCACCCCACAATCTTAACCCTCGACATTTGGTTACCATCACGAAGGCTATAACTGAGTGTTACACAGCCTAACAAAATGCCTTTTTGTAAGTAAGTGTCCCAAACTGACAATGTGATCACCTGCAAAGGAAAGAAAAAAAAATATTTCATTAAAACACGCTTCATCACTGAAAAAACAGCACACTACAGAAAACACTAGTGAACAATGTTCTTAGTAACAACTGCAAAACACCACTGAAAGGACTATGGGCTCCCCTGCCCACAGCTACTCCATCCCACATGACTGCACAACCTCTGCCTGCGCAATTTAATGTGTCAGCAGATTAACCGTGGACTCCCAGACCCCCGCCCACCCCCCCCGACTCCACGCGTCCGGGCAGAGCAGCTCCAGCCAAATGCGCACCCGCGCAGACAGACGCTGCACAGCGTGTTATGGACCACACGATGGCAACGGCACCGACAACGCCCAACGACGAGAACGACTCCAAACCAGACACACAATGATCAAAACAACCTGCGGGGAGGCAGCGGTGTGGCAAGGAGCCTCCACTGCGACCCCAGAAAACAAAGGAGCCGAAAGTCAGGGCCCCTTATGAGACGGCGGCGCTGAACGACAAGAACGACTCCAAACCAGAGACGGCATCGATCAAAAGAACCTGCAGGAGGCAGCGGCGAGGCGAGGAGTCTC
>NW_028115494.1:0-2500 GCF_964273445.1 Streptopelia decaocto | reverse complement strand
GGCGCCGGCGCAAACACACAGAGACGGCGGCGCTGGCGCAAACACACAGAGACGGCGGCGCTGGCGCAAACACACAGAGACAGTGCAAATACAAGAAGCTGCTGCAAGAATTAAAACCTTCAAGATGCTGGGAAGAAGTGCCAGTCCCTTGGACTGGATGGGTAGAGAGCAGAGCTGCTGTTGCAGCCCAGAACTACACCGTAAAACACAACTGACCAAAAATGTTCAAGATGCAAGAACCGTGCACCCTTTCGGCTGCCGATACAAGAAAACCGGCAGCCGATTGGTGCTACGCTGATCGGCACCAGCTTTCCAGACCCCGGGATGGCGCTTGAAATGACTTTCGTGCCCCTGGAGCGCAATGATACCCCGGGATCGTCTGACGGGCGCGAGGCGGCTTCCAAACTGCGCGACAACAGCCGCGGGCTGGAGCCGCCCTGCCCGGCACACGCTGGCATGGCACCGTAAAGGTCCCTGACCCCATTTATCTGCCCAAAGGGGACTGCTCCTGACTGCCCTTTTCTGTCTGAGAACTTTAAACCCTCCCTGCAATTCCCAGCCCCTTCCCAGCCCTCGTGCCTCCACTTAGCTTTCAAAGGGCCAAGGGACCGGATCCATCTTCAACAGAGGAAAACGCGACGTGGGCTAATGGAGATCTTCCTGCATTGTCGCTTTCTCCATCATCACCTACAATAAGGAAAGCAAGGACATGTGTACATTAGGCACCTACATAATATTTATTGGTAGTAGCCTACGAGTCATTGCTCACCTTGGCTGAGCTCCGGGAGGTACATTTGAATGACCTACCGGGGGCCGCTGCATGCTGCAAAGGTTCTGGAGACAAAACACTCTGCTAGGATAAGAGATTATATTAACAGCTATTAATACAGCAATACAAACCAAAAAACAGCACTCCATCTTCATCGTGGTCAGGAACTACTGGAAAATGCAAAGCCCCTGGAACTGAATCAACAAATGAAACATAATGACAAACAACCTTTCTACCACAGCTGCTACTGAACCTTTGCTGCGCCCGAAGCTCTTCCCTCAAACGGACACCTCCGCTGCTCCTGAGGCGTCTGCCCACGGAGCTGAAACGGATCAAAAGCTGCCAAAGGAGCGGCAGAGGACCTGCACCGGAGCCGTCCTGGAGCGGAGTGAGCTCCCCACCCGGGGACTGGGGCTCAAATACCCTGAGCCCCGCCCACCCCCGCCCACAATCCCCTGGAAAGGGGAGGGATCAATCACCCCAGGCCCTGCCCACCACCCTTATCCAATCACCTGGACCCTCACTGGAAATGACAGCACCTGCACCCCTGTGGGCTCTGTCAGACACTGTGGGTTTTGTGAAGCCCTGTCGAGACCTCTTGGGGCCTGTCAGGCTCTATCAGGCTTTGATGGGCTCTGTAGGGCTCTGTCGAGACCTCTTGGGGCCTGTCAGGCTCTATCAGGCTGCGATGGGCTCTGTAGGGCTCTGTCGAGACCTCTTGGGGCCTGTCAGGCTCTATCAGGCTTTGATGGGCTCTGCAGGACTCTGTCGAGACCTCTTGGGGCCTGTCAGGCTCTATCAGGCTGCGATGGGCTCTGTAGGGCTCTGTCGAGACCTCTTGGGGTCAGTCAGGCTCTATCAGGCTTTGATGGGCTCTGTAGGGCTCTGTCGAGACCTGTTGGGCTCTGCTGAGCCCTGTCCAGATTTCTCAGGCTCTGTTGAGGCCCCCAGGGCTCGGTCATACACATTGAGGCTCTATCAGGAACTTTGTCAGGCCCTGACGGGTCCTGTTGGGCTCTGTCAAGCTTTGTCGGGCTCTGTGAGGATCCGTCAGACTCTCTCGGGCCCTGTCGGGCTTTGTCAGGCAGTGTCGAGGCCTGTCGGACTCTCTCAAGCTCTCAGGCCCTGCCTGGCTCTGTTGGTCCTTCCTGAGCTGTGTCTGCCCCTGTCGTGCTGTCGGTCACACGGCTCAGCAGGGGCGGGGAAGGAGTTGTAGGTCTGTAGGCCACACCCCCTGCAGGGAGCCCACCAATGGGGTGGGAGTGTGGGTCCAGGGGGAGGAGCCCAGCTGGGAGGGCGGGGTGCTTGGAAAGGGGGTGGGGCCTGGCTGGGGCACACCCCTCCGGGCAGGCACACTGGGGAGCACTTGGGAGGGGGGTGGGGGTGGCAGTGGCCCCGCCCACACTTTCAGCCCCACCCTCAACCCTAAACCCACCCCCAAATCCCTCACTGGACATGGAACAAAGCACATGCTTAAGGTTTTTTACATTATTTAATGTTATTGGGTGAGAATTGGCCCCAAAACCATGTTAAAGATCCCGCAGCGTGGCCGGGGAGCAGCGTCAGGATGGCAGCGGCGCAGCGCCGCCCTTGTCCAAGAGGCCACCGGGTAAACAGCCACAGGCCCCGCCACCCCTTGGGCCCCGCCCCACGATGTCATTTCCTGTTGCGCGCAGGCCCTGCAGCACCGCAGCCCAGGAACGGGGATCTGTGCGCAGAACCCAGCGGCTG